>NW_026453875.1:0-35432 GCF_943734635.1 Anopheles cruzii
AGCGCATTTGTACAATGTACGTTACAACTTATACTATACCTCTATGTTTACTACTTCTAATTCTAGAAGTAGTGTGAACTTGTTGCGGACGAACTGCAATTGTTCGCAAGTGATGGCAGCCGCTATCTTCAAAGAGCTCAATCGTGGTACAACTTTCACCATGTTCTTTGCTACAACTTGAGGTGTTGAGATAATATGTATCGAAACAGATTTGAGTGATAGCAATGGTCTATGTCGATCAAAAATGTTTTTGTTTACTTTCCCTCCTAATAAAAGGTGCTGTAAAAACATTTTTGTCAAATATCCTGTCGCGAAAGAACGTTTTTATTTGGGATCTACCCAGAATTTGTACACTCCTATCCTCTAAAATTTATCGTTGTGCTATCTTTCGCTCTGGCTGTTGTTTTGTGGGTTTTATTTGCTACTTACCTTCCCTTACCTTCAATTTGGTTGGTTGCGCCAGTGGCTGCAAATCACCCTTCTTTGGGTCTTTGGCACTGTCAACTGAACATCCAGATGCGTCAGTTCCCGGCATCAGCACGATATTGAGCACGATTCGTCCAAAAAATTATGCATAACATCTGCCGAAAACAAACACTTGTTAGTCACACATCTGCCCAGTTTTACGGTCCGACCGTAGCACCGACGAATTGTGATCGCTGTGATCACTAACACACACTCGCCACCGTGGGGTTCTTTGGTTTTTTTTTAAATGTTGCGAATAGCAACCAAAATTAAAAAACACAGCACGGTTCTCTAAACCACTCTTTATTCGACAACTTCGTGTTCGTCGGCTACTGTTTACAACACTTACATTTACTTTCTATTGTGAATCACTCACTTCTTCGGGCAAATCGTTAACATTCAAGAGTTTCGCGTGGTTGGTTGGTCGGGTTCTACTTGTTCTACTGCCATGACGAAGTCGGCAGGCATTTCGGCTGCGGTTGGTTGTTCGGGTGCAGTTGGTGGTGATTGACCTGCCGGTTCTGGTGTTTCCGGTTGTCTCTGGTTCATCTGTTTCAAATATGTAGCCCTGTAGCCCATGATTCCCCTGGCGTCTCATTGGCTCTCACCGCTGAAGCAGCGTGTATTGGTGCCTCCGATACAACAGTGGCGCTAGCTTGCCCAGTCACTTTTCCTGAAGTAACGGCTTCCCGCATCGTTAGTTCCAATTTGTTTTCTAATACTTCAAGTAACTCCTTTTTCAATGTTTCCATCCCTGTATCTATTGCCTTCGAAATTAAAAAACTTACATTCCTCTCCAGTTCCTGCACTACCTTGCTTAGCAACTCGTTGCCAACCTGACTTTGCTCCTGCGCCTGTATATTGGTGGGCAACTCACTGCGTTCGCTCACCACCACAGATTCCAATGCCTTATTAATGCACATGTCACATCCAAAAATCAAATTCGCACATTCCCCGATTGACTTTACCATTGTTTTTGTAAGACCAGTGCATCGACGGTGGAAAAGACCGCCACACTGGCCCTTACATGAAACAGGGTCATCCGTTTTTGCAACGATTTTGGAGCACTTTGCGCACTCCATTATCGTTAACAAAAGCAAGATTCGAGCAAGATAGGTGAGTTACTGGCACGTCAAAGAGATGTACAAACACTAACACAGAAACAGAAGCAGATACACAAATCTACTCGAAAGTAGTATAACTACCACATTTGCACAATTTTATCTAACTGGTCACTGATCCTACGGAAAAAAACCTACGGTCCTACGACAAAACCTTCTTGATCAGCGTATATTTGTAATTCGCAAATCAAATGGTTCCCGAGACCTGACAACACACACTTTGGACGCATGCACAACACAAAATCAATCCACTTATCCCTCTCCGACGCAGTGCAATTCTGTGAAAAAATCACCAGCCACCAAAGACACTACTGCACTCATCAGCACTCAGTTGTCAATTAATGCCGTCAACTAAAACCTTCATTTGAAGCACCGCAACACACTTATAGCTCGAAGCGTACGACAAAAGTCCTTTGTTTCCTTGTTTAGACTCTGTTTTTCACAAGGAGAACAGCAAGACAATCCTTCCATGGTCTCATGGGCCCTACCACCTACTCTCCTTGGACTCCGTCCTGTGGCCTCCCCACACGCTTCCCTCACTTCACTTTCCTCACTCTCGCAGACACTCGAAGACGGCGTGCTCTGCTGATTTCTGCATTCGAATGCGTTTTTATTCCATGGTTCCACCCAATTGTGCGCACAGTCAAACTATTGCTCACACTGCCCAATGAGTTTTTGCCGGTAGCCGGTGCCAGTAAGATCGCCGTTGGATCGATAGACTGCATTTTTGGGTTGCACAAAAAGTCCAATAGAGTTGTTAATTATCATCAGATCGAACTTGCTCGATCGTACAAGCAAAACCAACTAACGCAGGCGTCGTTTGCGTTTAGATCGTTGACAGTGCCGACTTATTCCTCCATTCCTGTAGTCCATAAAACAAGTTGCGGATTTTGGTCGATCGATAAAACACGATGCACGAACGTTAAGTTAATGTTGCCATTTCACCGAACAGCCACCAGCCATTCACCGTATTGTTTCGCTCCGTCAGTGTTTGATTTTAATATGCCTATGCGTGCGAATACAGAAAAAGCCAGAAAAATTGAGAGTAGAGCTTATTGATAAGTTTGTTTAGGGCTAGATATTAAGCTGTAATCATTGTTGTAAACTAGTTTTTAAGGTTGGCAATAAATCTAGATGTCCGTTGCCTTGTGAATGGTAGTAAAATTTAAAATAAAATCAAAAAGAACAAACGAGCTTACCGGTAAACCACTGGAATAATCGACTTATGCTGCTTGTACAAAGTTTCGCCAGGCCATGTTGCAGTATTGTTGTTGAGGCTGTCTTTTGACTGCAGGTAAGTTAAATAGATTCAGACAGCTCCAGCGTTATGCTCACGATCAGCTAGCCAATCAGTCTGCTTGGGATAATACCCAGCCGTACCATAATACCTTGGGATAATACCAACATACAATCTCAAACGATCAAGATTTAGCAAGATCTGTTTTGTGGGTGTTTTACATAAATGTTTCATTATTTCTTTATTTTGTGTTCTTATTCCTTATGTTACAGACCAAGTCAGAGAACTGTTGTTGAATGTATGGAGTTAGCTTCACACGCACATAACGGAGTGGACACGTCTGATGCCTTTTCTTCCTTGTTTTCTTTCTCTTGTCCGCCTGTTTTGTAGTCCCCAAACGACTTGCCTCTTCCGTCCATAAATAGCGTAGAGCTTTTTCGTCCACAAAGTACTTCTGTAGATGGAATGGAAGTCGCAAAAGAAGTTCTTTAAAATAACGTGTGCTTCCAGCGTCATGCTACTCTCAACGGTTTTTTTAAACACCGCCTGTTGCAACGGAATCTGGTTTTGGGCATTCACGGCTCATCAAGTATAGCCCCTCAGGAGCAGAGCTGGTCGGTGCGCCGTCCTCTACACTTTAGGTGTTCGAACACGACGTTTGCGTGTGGTGATTGCTACCCGGAATTGGTATGTCGTCCTATCGACTCTCAACGTATGATGCTCTTGGCGAGCATGTCTCTGCTAATGACAACCTACTACTCCCTATACCAAGACCTTGTTAATGAGCAAAATTAACCCCTCAATTGAACACACACTTTTGGCACGGCAACTGTGTTATTCTAGCCCACCTGGTTCTTCTGATGGCACAGGGTGCGCATGACGATGGTTGAGAAAACACTTGGAATAGTTCGCATGGTATCGAGTATCGAGTGGCGCACTATCTGAATGAGCCAATATTCAACATAACTTAAGCCAATCACCTTACACTTTACAGTTCCTTCGAACATGCTCCCTGGTTTGGGGTGTGGTGCAAATATAACATTCTAAAAGGACAGGGCAACACATACAGACACACATACCAATTTTGATTTCCCTTAGGTCTCCTGCCAGGCAATCGCCCTGCCGACGAACCGGCCGCCAGTTTCGTTGTAACAACTCGGACATTTAACAAACTTTCTCCATTCCGCTAGCCGTGCACCGGGAACAAGGGTTGAGAGTGAGTTGATTTGTTGTAAATACTGTTGGTTTGGGGTCTGCATCTGCAGCTTGCAAGTGTGGCGATACTCCACTCCACTAAAAGGTATATCTGTGTGTGTGTAGACATTTTGATTATAGGTTCGTGTGCCGCATCTTCCGCGGGGCTCAGCGGCGAAGGAAGGAGGTTCCAGCGCTTCCCCCTGGCCTGGCTCGGTACGGCCAGTAGTACTGTAGTACTTGGTAAGATATGACTAGAGTGGGTTGTGTTTAAAGTATTCATAGATATTTATAAGTGTTGTGCTGGTAAGTTTACAGTTTAAAACAGTTGCCTTCCCACCCAGTGGGGCTAGTTCCTTTCAGTTAACGAAAGCCGTAGAAGCTGTAAAACGCTGGGTTGATAACGCATGGAAAGACCAACCGACGAGCGTGTTCCTCCGAGGTGTGGTCTAAGAAGTATCTGTTCATCTGTGTACATTCGGTTGATATAGCTTCCGCGTAGCTGATATGGTTCGTTTAGAGGATGGTGAAAGGATCAACAGACTTCCTACGCGAGCGCCACAGCGCACGGTTCCCCAGGTCTCGCATATGTGGTTTTCTTTTCAATGGATAATGCATCTAATGTCTTGCGATCTCCTGATGCAACCCAAGACTGACCAAGTAGATGCTCTGGCTACTTCTGGCTACTCTATACACGCCAACTTCACCGCCTTAAAACGCTTATTGTAATTGGAACGATAGCTTATCCTATGCGTTGACTGTCCTCTATCCTTAACCCTAGCTGCTGCTCACGTCAACAAATTCCTCCTGCCGTGCGCCACCGCCACAAAGGCCCGTGTATACTCTCCGTGATCCAGCTTCTTTACGGGACGACAGCAGCTCCTCCTCCTGACACCAGCTTCCTACTGAGTAAAAGATTGTGGCCGAACGTGTAGGACAACAGCTTCAGCTTTTGCGTAACTACTGCTTTCAAACACCAAACCGCTCAGAGTTGTACTTTTATAAATATGTATATGTCTGTCTGTTGCAGGTTTTATGGCTATGACCCATCTCTCCCTCCGTCTCGCTTGGTGATGTGGTGTGTCCGCACGACTTGTTCCACCGCTGCCGTTCCGCTCCCGTGTCGCCATCTCAACGCGATTTATATATCACAAGGACTTCTCTGTGTGTTACACCGCGACTGCGGCGCCGATCTCTTGGTTTTCCCACCGGTCGACGACGATGCTGGTTGTTGGTTCCGGTTGGTAGTCCGGTGTTCCGACGAAGAAGTGGAAGGTGACGGTCTCACGCTGTTGTTGACTGTGGCGCTTTCTGCTTTCATTCGGTCGGCGGATGCTTTTAGATTTCTTCGTAGCTTCGGCACTGCGGCACCGGACCGGACCAGTCTCCTTCGGGCGTGCAGCGGGGACGCTCCGGGGGGCCACCGTTAGCGCCGTGCTCGACGAACCCGGGCCGGCACTGCACGGTCAGGTAGTCTCCCGGGTCGTAGTGGAACTTCAGCGGTGCAATCAGTCCGTTCGGTGGATCGCCCGGGTACGGACACTGTGCTTTACCTAAACGCCGGCGGGGGGACGAGCGAGAAGAACGAGAATCAGTTGCTGCCGATGGTCGTCGTAAATGCAGCGCAGGAGAGTCGACAGTTCCGCACAAGTTCAGGTTACTGTCATTATTTTCAACTGCCTTGTCTGTCATTATTTCTATTTCAGTTAATATGTGCCAAACAGAGTAGGCGCTTGTGGATGTCTTAATTTTGAGCTGTGAACTTTTCTATGGACCACTACTAACTTGACTTCGGGCGGGGCAGCTACATGTGGTATGAGAGGTTCTATGGGGCCCAGAAGTTCTTAATCCCGTGCACTAAGGCAAGTTACAATTGAAAGTACTTCGGTGACCGCCGACAAAGTGTCAGTTTGGACTCGCGTGATGTGTTCGCTCGGCCGACGGGCGTCCCTTCGGGGCCGTGTCCGGCCTTATTGCTTTTACTTACAGAACGGGGGCGGGTGTGACCAGAATCCGGTTTCGGTGCAGACAATTGACGCCTCGCCGACGAGAAGATGACCCTCGGTGCAGCTGAACGTTACCAGTGCCCCGACCGCATAGCGTCGCTGACCGAACGTCGTCAGGCCACTGGTGCCGTCGATTCTGCCGTTTATTGGAACCAGTGGCTGTGGACATTGAATGGCTAGATGTAGACATACAGAAGGTTTTAGGATCCACATGAAAGGTGATGGTCGGTGACGTGTGGGAAGTGGGAAGTGACGGACGGTGGACGGGAACGATGGTGACACAAGAAGTGTGGAAGAGTGGAAGACAAAAGACAGAAGAATAGAATAGATAGATCGATAGAGAAGAAGGCTTCGTATGGAGTAAAGAGCGTATGGTGAGCGAGGAAACGAAGCGGAACAGAGAGATAGAGAGAGAGAGAGCGGCGGCCACTGATAACAGTGCCGGAAGCAGTGAGGCGGGTTTGAAGCGTGGGAACGTGACGTGAAGGTGAAGGTAGCTAGAACCGTCTATACGATGGATAAAGTCACGTGGAGGACAGTGGATGAAGCGTGCCGGGGGGAGGGTCTGGAGAGCCGAGCACTTGACTTCCGCCAGTTGTTCGTCCTTTTGCCCTTGCGTTCCATGCCAACACCACCTCCCTGGCCTAATCTATCTAGAGGATGCGCGGAATGGAATCTGTCCAATCTGTGGCGTGCGCCCTACAGGTGCGATCCAGGGAATGTGTGGCCAATTGGTTGAATGAATAAACCCGAGTGTCTTTGGGATGGTGAATGATCGGCTGGTCGGTCGTCGGTCGGTTAATTTGCCCGACCCGACTCACGATCCGACCGCGCGCCGCTCACAACGATGCAGATGAGGATGTTGTGAATGTGAGGAATGCTACGTCACTGGCCCCTACCCTGGCGGTCTCTTCGGTCTCGGTCTCGGGTGTGAATCCTACGGCCTCGCTCTACTAGCTCGGGCTCTACCGGGCTCAGATTAATGTGTAACAACGCCTAATGACATACCACGGCAGCGCGGTATCGGACCGCTCCAGTGGCCGTTGGGTTCACATTCCAGACCGGGCGGTCCGCTCAGCCGGTAGCCCCAGGCACAGCGGAACACCGCCCGGCCCCAGGCGGACGTGTTCAGCTCGACCAGACTCAGATGCGGATCCTCCAGGAACAGCGGCGGGCACTGGATCGGGTGGCAGTTGGGCGTCGGCGACGACCAGTTTCCTTCGGGTGGTGTCCGAAATCCGTAATGCGAGCGGAAAGAAAAAAGTGCCGGCAAAAACCGGATACCAACAGAAAAAAAAACGGGCGGACAAATGTTAGTGAGTGCGGCGGGCGCGTTATGCGGTAGCCCGGGGTCCACCGGGCGTCGGTCATGACGGCGCGGAATGATTTCTCCCGTTACGGGCGCTTACCGGAAGCGAGGCAGGTTGCGTTGGCCGTACCCTGCAGACTGTAGCCGAGCGGGCACCGATAGAGGGCGCGCTGGCCCAGCTTGATGCCCTCGAGCCGGAGCGACAGTGGCGGGTTCGGTTCCGTCAGGGCGGCACACTGGGACACTGTGGGGGGGTGCAAATTGATACGAAGTTAGGTTTTTTTGCGGCGCGATATGAGACCCGCTGGCGCGCTGTCAGCCAAGTACCTGCCACGATGATTACGATGCTGTTCGTGAGTCCGCGGGGCGAAGCGCACGTGTACGTGCCCGAGTCCTGATTCTGGATGTCCTTAATCGTGAGCCGATAGCGGGATGCCTTCTCTTCCGGTACCGCGGACCAGCCTGCAGGCGGAGGGTGGTTCCAAAAGTCAAGATGAAACCCGGCGGGGTGGGAATCCCTGCGGTGGTGACTACGTACCCGTTAGATACTGGCGGAACCATCCGGTCCAGGTCCACTCGGGAGAACCCCGGCGCCGCGGGTACATGCAGTCGAGGTGGATGGTGCTGGTCGGCAGTACGGCCAACACACCCGACGGCTCGTAGGCGGCCGAGCCGACGCCTACCTTGATGCGGATCGACGGTGGGCTGTCGTCTGCGCCGTCCAGTGGCGAAGGTGCGGACCGAAAAAGGTGCGAAAGTTCCGAAAACCGGAAGCAGCGCCAGAGGTTAATTGGAGTATCGCAAAAAAAAAACCCCGATTGACACAGCAGAACTTGGCCACAGTAAACGGGTGCTCCAGCTTCCATCTCTGTCCATAGAAAGAAGGCCCAAAATGGAACCGCATGCAAATGAAGTCGAAGCAGTAACACGTACGTAGCAAAAAAGCGTGCCCAAAGGGTGTCTTTAATGCATTTAGGTCTCGTCGAGATCTAGCGAGGCCACTTCGAACTCTAATGAAACTCTACCCACTAATAAGAATAGATGGAGTAGGTTAGAAGGTACACTAAAACCGTTTACGAGAGTTGCTGTCAGACGTCTTCTCTGGAGAGCCCGAATTATCCTCCCTGACTACAGATAGGGAAAAGGCCATTAAATGATTTCAAAGCATGGGGATTTCAGTTATATTTCCCCCAAAAGCAAATCAAAGCATCAATAGCGACGCAGAATACGTTAAATGGAACCTTTATTGAAAGATGAATATAATTTGGATTAAGTGATTTGATTGGCAAGGAAATTGGCGTGAAAAAAGTAAATTATTAGGCCTAACGTGTTAGAAAGAAGACAATATCTATATGGATTTGGATGAAGAAATCAAATTAATGTTCCTTACGCATATGTGATAAGTTTTTTCTTTATCATAATTCCGATATTTACACATGATTATTCATTAAAAAGTCAATTCTATTACTGATATAGAAGCAGTTGTTATGCCGATTCCATAACTTGGGTCGTTAAAATGGCTAATTCAATATTCCTGGTCGCGTGTATTAGAAATAAAATGTTGAATTTCATCAAACCAGATGCAAAGCAAACAAACAAGTTTTAAAATTCCGTCAATTCTTCCTGAAACCATCAAAGTCGGCTTGCCTCTTCCAAATTTCGCTTAGTGCGTTGGCTTGATCGGGGACACCTTGGAGCGAAGCAGATCAATAGCGCGATTGCTGTTTCTTCACAAACATCCCTATGTGGCCAATTGGCCACATCAGTTCCCGAGCTCCACAACCCTTAGAGGTAACCCTTAGAGGGCTCTCAGCAAACCTGAAAGACCGGCGATCTCGTTCACCTTACCCATTGTTGCAAATATTTGTACAATCTGTAGGTGCCATCACTTGACTTTGTCCGTGGTTGAATCGGTCCGTGATTGGAGATTACAAGCTTCTAGTTGTTACGACTACTTCTAAAATTTCGCATACGCATTGTGGCCAGATAGGCCCTAACAATACAAATGCTGCCGGTTTTGAATTTCACGCAGCATTGCACCGTGGCAAGGTAGGTAGGCGACCATTTTTAGACCTTAAAGCTGCCCAATTTAGCTAAAATATGTGATTTTATAGGTTCCATGAAGAGTGGACAAACAGTGGACAACGGTCAACAGTTCACAATCAATCAATAATTAGATTAATATTTTCCTGAGACCCCACAACTTCGTCCGATTGAATGTTGTTGGGCCAAGGAAAAACGGTGAGTGCTTTACAGGCGAGTGACCGGAGACGTTGGGAACGATGGACATTTCGATGCCAAACGGTCCCTCTGTTTTGTGATTAAGCATATTTACTTTGAAAGTAATTTAAAATAATTTTTTTTGTAATGTCCTTGGTTTTTTTTAGTTTGATTTGGCCAAGTTTTGCTGCGCCTCAAGTCCCCGTTCGCTGAGCAGTACTTACCGGAGTAATTAGTGAGCAGCGTGGTCGGCACGCAGGACGGCATCTTCGGAGCCCACAGCCCGTTGGAACAGAGGACCTTCGCCTCGCCCAGCAGCTTGTAGAGGCCGAGGTCCCGGCAGCGGGCTTGCAGCGTGTGTCCGTGCGGTAGATCCCAGCCGAGCGTCTGTGCGGAAGGTGACAACAACCGAGGTACATATGTAGATCCCGTTCATCGGCCCCCCTCGCCCTGGGGCCACTCTGCCACCTCCGCACAACTTACCACCGAGACGTTCTTGTAGCTCAGCAGCAGATGGGGCGGAATGTGGTCGACGACGCACCGCTTGTAGAGGGGCTCGAACTTGAGCTGGCCGTGCTCGTCCTGCTCGTGCTCGTTCATCGCGCACAGTGGTCCGACCCAGTGGCCCCGGATGCACTGGATCTTGCACAGCCGGTGCCCCCCGAGCGGTCCCACCTCGCCCGGGAACCGCACCTCCGACACCTCGCGGAACTGGTGCAACTCGGGGCTCTCTTCGACCTCCTCGCTCTCCTTGTCCTCCCGGTCCGGGTGTTCGCCCGAGTCCGGCAGCGGTGGCACGTAGCTACCGTCCTCGTCGTACTGGCCTGCAAGTAGCGGGTGGTGCAGGTGAGTGGTAACAGTTCACGAGGGGCCGGGGACGAGAGGCGGACACTCGGTGCCCTTTTCACGGTGCTCGGGTAACTCGGAAGCTCTACGCCAAATCACTACGGCTGAAGCACACTACTACGTCAGGAGCGGAAGCAGGTGGTGCGGTGCGATGCGGGGTGACGTGCGGTTGGTGACGTAGCACCGGAAGTCGCGTGGTAAATGGCGCAGGGGTTTTCGGGCGAAGCGAAGCAGGAAGCGCAACCATAATGCCAATCAAGCGCAAACCGCAGGAAACCGTTGCTGGAAAATTTCCCTCGCACACCGATACAAGGAACTATTTTCATACACATACACACAGACAGAGAGAGAGTGAGGCGGTAGCGTTTAATAGGCACAAGCGCGATGAATGAGCGAGGCGAGAGGCGAGTCGGTGCACCGTGCACCGGAAGTGGATGACGAATCGTCTAAGGAAGTGAACTGGAACGGGCGCGTGTTCCGTACCGACGCCGACTGCATCTGAATGAGCTATCCGGAACGGGAACCGTACAACCAAACGTCCACAAACACACACACACACCATGCTGTGGAGCGGGTTCGAGTGAGAAGTGGCATAACATTTATCGCCTTCATTTTCGCCGTCTCTTGGAGTGGCCTCACTACTATGTGTGGTGCGTGTGTGTGTGTACCGGTCACAAAAAAGCCATAAAAAGGAAACCCCTTTCGCGGCTTGATGTGTGTGTGTGTGTGTGCGTGTAACGTCCACGATGGGTCCGGATTTATGCTGGAGCAGCTTCGAGCGTCGATCGAAAGCGCGCGAACGGAGCGACGATGAACGAGGCCTGGCTCAACTTTACTGCGATGCGATTACCAATTATGGCGCTGATTTGTAGTGCCACCCGCGAGAAGCTCGCTTGGCGGAGCAGAAATTTGGAAGCAATGGATGGCGTTGGCGAAGGGTTTCCGGTTCCGTGGGCCTGGAACCGCGGAAAATCGGAGCAAAAGTCGAAGTCGGTTTCGGTTGGCAAGCAACGTGGGGAACACATGTACGGGGTGTGTAACAGGGGATCAAAGAGGAAGGGTCGGGACCGGGAAGCCTCGGTGTTCGGGTTCGCTTTAGCTTTTGCGACGAACACAATCTTTCCGATTCTTGCCGACGCATAAAATGTAGCCTAAATTGACTGCGCTATTCGCGGTATCACTTTCGTCGGGGCGGAAAAAGTTAAACGTACGCTAATTAAATTGTTACGTGCGTCGTGAACTTTTGTTACCCAGGCGCAGCTCATGGCGATGGCAGAAAGATATTCTCACACAGTGGCAAACTTATCATACGAAGTGGAAAATGTTCCATGCTCATCTCGAAAATCTTACAGAAGTCAATTAACACATTTACAAAACAAGATACAGTTGAAGAAATGGGCAACAAACATAAATAATTGTTAATAAGATGCTTTGATTTGACTGCGTAGGACTGCCTGCAACATTTGATGAATGAACTACGAAACAAACTTTTAGGTATTTATATCACCTTCCACTCTTTAGTTATATCACTTTCGATAGAGGACATTTAAGAATATACTAAAAACCCAATTAGACTGATACTGGCTGGCTGATGCTCTGTCAAAGTGTTGGGCACGCTTCATCTTCATCTGTCACAAAGTATAAGTTTGGCTTAAAAGAAATTCATTAAAAAGTTAAAATGCTTGAAACTCAAATTTTTTTTAACCTATTTCCGATGGTCCGATGTGCGTCAAATATGAACCGTTTTGTTATATAATTTGTTGCCTTTTTGAAGATAGCTTCATAATGCCTCTTTTATAGAAGTTTTGGTCGTTATTGGCAGAAAACTCTAGCAATCCATTTTCACAATCTTCTCGTGATTTAAATTTTCTCAGGAAGCTTCTCGCTAGCTTTAAACGGTGCCGTTGTTGAGATCTGAATTTTGTGTTTGGCTACACAGAACCAACTCATAATAAATGCTTCCTTTCAAGTCTCACCATGTACCCAGTAGAAGCTTCCTACTCGTTAGTCCTGGTTTGACCACCAGTTGAACTGCTTTACAACGATCTTAGACTAGGATCTTTTTCACACAGTATTGTCGTATGTATCTTATTTCTCATCTCCCGTAACCATTCGTTAAAGAAGTATGTCGATTTCATTCCGTTTGATCAAAACTTTGCAGATGGAAATTCGATCTATCACATTTCTTGAGTTAATTTTTGTGGCACTTAAACATCGAGCTTCTTTGAGAATTCAAAGAATCGATTGAGGCTTGCGTAAATGGCTTAAAACTGCTTGATAGTTAATCTTTTGCTCCTGGCCGATGCTCTGATTACTAACATGCCGATCAACTTTGATTATTTCTGTTATTTTATAGACATTTTCGACGACAGGTCTGCCTGTAAAAAATTTAACTGTATCTGTAAAATATACCAAATTTTCTCTTTGTTAACTTGCATTGTTAACACCCTTTAAGTTACAATTGAATGGAAACAAACAAACAAACAAAAAACACTGCATTTTGACCGTGAAGTGAAGTGAATCAAGGTGACGATCACGAGCAAAATCTTGAATTTGTTTGATACTTTCCGAGATATCGATCACTGCAGCCATCTACCGACAAAACGATGGATTTCTTTTTAGCCAAACTTATATTTATACGTTTAAGGTAATTTCGCTTTTTAATGTATAATTATGATAAACATTGTTCGTACAGTTTTAGTATCATGGTCAAACCGAATTGGTCAAATGTGACTACTTTGTTGAACGCTTCTACAAAGTTAGCCCTTGTAGTTGCCACAGACTTTGCTTTCTTCATATTCCATTGGTAGGTTTATCCTTCTTGCTCCTTTCACAGACTTCTGACAATGTGTTACTTTTGGACCGACGGAACAAACAACCAGTGCCAAAGTTTTTTTTTCCCCCTATCGCACAATGGCTCACAATCAGGAACAGATTTGTTGCCGGCCGTTTGCCACTATTGTAGTCACCACACCCCTGTACATATGGCCACAAACGGGGCGCACCGCGTTCGGCGCACTTCTCGCTCTCTTTTTTGTTGCCGATTTACAATTTACAGTTTTGCGTCAAAGTACGAACTGCCTGTCCTGTAGTGCCGCGTATATGCGTATACGTGTGGGAAGCGTTGGGGGTTTCATTTTCATATTCTGTAAATATTTTTCCCTCCCCCGTAAAGTTTGCCCTCTCGAATCGTGGAACTTCCGGCGTGGCTGGCGAGAAGCGGGTGCAAAAGTCGTGCAAAAGGCTGCGAGAGTCCCCGCGGTTGTGGGGGTTGGTTGCGGGTTTGTTGGTTGTGATTGGTAGAGCTCACCTTTGTTGGCATTGCGACTAATACTCTTACTGCCACTGTCGCTGCCGCCCTTCGGTCGGCTGAGCGCCCCGGTCGCTTTTCCGGATTTGCGCTTCACCCGGACCCGGCCCAGGGCACCCGCCGGCTGATGGTGGCCGTCACCGCCGTGCGACAGCAACTCGCCGGCAAACTCGACCGCTTCCGGGGCATCCGCGTCATACGTGTGATCTGGAGAATTGGAGGTGTGTATTGAGGATGCGTCGGGATTGCGCTGGCTGGCTGGCTGGCGGGTAGGCTTTTCCGGTCCGATCCGATCCGATTGTTCGCGTCGTCGTGGCGCGCGTACACAAACAACGTTCTTTTTCGTGCCCGTTACCCGTTACTTTACGACCATGTGCGCGGCGGGTGGAAACTATGAAACTATTCGCTTGATTGGATCAAGGATCAAACGGATCGCAGTGTCGGGAGCAGGTTGTGTAAGCGAGAGCGTTCGCTAGTGATCTGCCGTGTGTTGACTTTGTTTGAGCCGCGTTTTCCCAATCCCAACGGGAATTTCGAGTACTCTAAGCTCGGGATTGGCGTATGAGCTAGGCTAGGAACCAATGTTGTAAACATTCTAATCCATCCCTCTGTCGAAAAACATTTGATCACCGATTGTGGAATTTTGTTTGAATAAACTTAGAGCACTCAAGCTGATGCAGGGTTCGAACTAACGTCTGTTGCATAGAACGGTCTACGGTCGAGCCATGTTTGATTCTTTTAAATTAAAATAATTTTTAAAATTATGCCAGTAACAGATAAGAAAGTTATTGAATCAAAAATTATGTTTCAAGCACACAATTGTGGCTTCAATTTTTGTAATTTATCATGGAACAGTTCAACTAAACGAGGATCTTCATATAATAAACAATATTGAAACAAACATCAAGAGAGTTCACAAAACAAAAAGTTAGTTCATATCAAATGTATCATCATCAATAAGAATGTTTAACTTGTTTTCGTTATCAAAATCAAATCAAAATAACAAATACAGTGTAAGTCCTTTTTCATGCATAATCCCATTAGTCTGTATAACTTTTCCTAGTCATTTATGAGTTATTCTATCGACTAGTAAGGCTGGCTTTTTTTGTTGGCCGATTAACTTAATGAGCCTGAAGCAAATCAAGCTTTGTTGATGATTCTTCCACCAAAACTACTGTTAATTGTTGGATTGGCAGAATACTATGAACTAAACTGCATTTCAAATGACAGTCAAAGTATCTTGAACGTGTTTTAGATTATGTTAAAGTTTCGGTGTGCGGCATTGTGCCGCTTGTCACCGCTGGCAACTCGAGACCGAGCACAGGGATCCGGCTGAAACAAATTCAAACACGACGCGGGACACGATTTCGCTCCACTCTATGATTAGTTTATCAGCAACTTTGCTCCACGACACGACACGACGCGAAGTTTATTCTGTTGCGGAATAAATCGGAACACACACACATCCGTCCTCCGTGCGTCGTTTCCCAAGCGCACGATAAAACCTTGGGTCTCAAGGTGGAATCGCTCAATCCTTGAAGTTGAAGTCCTGTGGGTCCAATCGACAGAAATTTATATCGAACAATCCGCCACACCTGGCGAACGCCCCGCGCGGCCGATCAGGAGCGGGCGGCAGAGAATCAGAGAATAGAGCCAATGAGGACCAGTTTTTGCCGTTTTTCTCAGTGCACCTTCCCACACACACACACTCGCGCACACACTACAAGGATTGATTGACTCCTGCGAACGACTACCTTGGCCACTCTCGCCCGGTCGATGATAGTTTTGTACGATGGAGCTGTTAAGACCCATCAGCGAACGCTGCAAGGACCTTGAGTAGCAGTTTTTGAGCGGTACCACCACCACCACCACCACCCATCCACCGTTTTGCCGACAGTGGGCCCCCGGGTTCTTACCTTGCTTGTGATGGCGGGCGATGCTCTTGCTGCCCCCGTCGCTGCCGCTGCCCGCCTTGGCCCGGCTCAGGGCGCCCGTCGTCTTGCCCGACTTTCGTTTGACGCGCCGCCTGATGATGCTCCCGTTGTCGCCCATCTCGACGATAATCTCTTCCTCGCCCTCGATCTCGTTCTTGTCCACGTACCGGCCCCCATCCGTCCCGTCCCCGGGACCGTCTCGCCCGTCCTCCTCGTCACCATCCTCCTCCGGGGGGCCATTGTTCAGGAACAGATTGTCGAACACACTGTGATCGCTGTCGTTCTCGTTGAAGATGTTGTCGATGACGATGGCGGGCGTCAGCTCCTCCAGGTTGAGCATCTGGTGCAGATCGTGCTGCGACGGGGCGTACGACGACGAAGAGCGGCGCCGGCGGCGATGGCGCGGCCGGGTGGCCCGCCGGCTACGGAGCGCAGCGGACGGGAATGAGGCAGCGGCTAGCGATTCGCGAAGTTCCGCATTCTGGACACCCAGCTCCCACCAAAAAGAAGTGTCGGAGTGGGGGCCCCGGAGTGCGGCGGAGGAGCCGCCCTTCGTGTCGCCGACACTGTCGCCGGAGAGGCTCGCGTGCGAGCCGGCCCGTCCGGCTTCCACGAGCTCGAAATCGGCGGTCGTAAAGTCCTGCGGCAGATAGATCTGCGTCGTCTCGAACGTCACGAACGGTGGCTCGGTCGTTGCGTACTGCTTGCGGGACCGCGAGATCTTCAACTCCGGCGGTGGACATCCGGTGGTCGTCTCTGTGGAACGGCCGGAAAGGACAGAAGAAGGACAAGCCATTAGTAAAGCGCGCGCGGTTGAAACATTTCATCGATACGGTCAAATTATGGAGGAGATCAAATTTAATGACCAGACGACCAGACAAGTACTCTGTCAAGTGTTTGTTCGTACGTTCGCTATGCCCGGTGGAATGACATGAGTTACAAGTCTAAACTGCTCTTCAAGTTTACTCAAAGTAAGTCCATTCTGGGGCAATATAAATGCTTAGTTAGTTATGCGCTCCCTGCAGGAGCTATTTTCACTTAGGAAGTAAGGAAAAGTCTAACGGACTATTTTCTATCTTGCCACGACTCTTCTATTCGATTCGATTCGAATGCTTCGGTTTCCTTCCACTTGCTTGATGCTGACGATCTTGAGTCCTTTTTTGTATGAACGAAATCCGTTTGATTGCCTTAATCTGTAAGCATTGCTCGATCGCATATGTTTGTTGTTGTATTTGCAATTGATACCCACATGAATTCTGACTTTCGGGATATTTTTTGCCTAAAAGCTATGTATTGTTCTCCCGTACGCCCCAAGGTCAGTCTTGGATTGACCACTTGCAACAAAAATTCACAAAGATTGCTGTTCTTACTTGGCTGTTCATTAAGTTTTGACGTTCGATACAGTAGGGCACTGCTACGAGCCTAACTTTTTTTTGTTATATTGGTACACTCTTCATATGAACGTATGTGAAGTTTCATTTAAATCGGTCACCTAATTGTTTTTTTTCACAAGCCATTTAATATCGACGTGTCACAGTATTTTTTACAATGGAAAAAATCAAGTATCGTGCACTGATTTCATTTTTATTTTTAAAACATTTAAAAGCAAAGGAAAATAATGAACCAATACTGGAAGTGTGTAAGGACTCTTCACCTTTAATTGGGGGGTTAAAAGGGGGGTTTCTGAGTTTAAACGTGGTCGTAGTAGCCTTCAAGACGATCCATGTCAAAAACGTCAAAACACAGACACAACATCGGAAATCGTAAAACAATACAGGATATCGTAATGGAAAATCGTCAAACCACTGAAAGAGATTTAGTACAAGACCTAGCCAACTCATTCAACAGTATAACCAATATTTTGACTGAAGTTTTGGGTTCGAGAAAGCTGTTTGCACAATGGGTGCCGCATTTGCTACAAACGCATTCGAATGCATCTTTCTTGACAACATTTAAAGCGTTTTCGATAGGATAAAGTGGATTTTGTACATCGAATCATTACTGTGGATGAGACTTGGGTCTATCACTATGATCCTGAATCAAAACAAGAGTCTAAGGAGTGGTGTGAACCCTTTTCTTCAGTTCCGAAACGAGTTCGTCAAGAAATTGCCAAAAAAGATGTTAGGATCAGTTTTGTGGGATTCGAATGGAATTTTGCTAGCGAATTACTTGTAAATTGATAAAACAATAAATTTTGATTATTTTTATAACATTTTAGAGCAACTGAAAGCGAAAATTCGTGAAAAAAGACCCGGTTTGAAGAAGAAAAACATCCTCTTTCATCAGGGCAATGACCCGTGTCACAAGAGCATTTTGAAAATGGTAAAAATCCATGAATTAAAGTCCGAATTGTTAGAGTATCCACCGTATTCACTAGATTTGGCCCCTGACGACTTCCATCAGTATTCAGACCTAAAAAAAACCATGCGTGAAAAGCGTTTTCCATCAAATGATGACGTCATAACAGCTGTAAAATATGAAAATGACACGTCGATACTAAAAGGCTTTTAAAAATTAAGTGACCGATTGAAATGAAAATTTCCATACGTTCATTTGGATAGTGTACCAATATGACAAAAAAAATTAGACTCCTAGCAGCGCCCTATGGTATCGAACGTCAAAACTTAATGAACAACCTAGTAGGCTTGGTTGGTACGACACTGATCAGTTCCGATTAACACACCCTGCTTCGTAATTGGTATAAGGGCGCTCAGACCGTTTTCGCATTTAAGGTCGTGACTTCCCGTACTAACTCACCGACACTCCTTGCCCAATTTTGACGGTTTTGCTTCTGCTCCATGTTTGAGAAGACGACCTGACCCTGAGGCTGCTGTGCAACTGTCTCTCACTGTTTTTTGATCAACGTATGATATTTTATCATCAGTCAATTAGTCAACTGTGATGCACCTTAAAAGCTATAACAAAAATACTTGAGCACCAATAATTATTCTATGTTTGTAGTGTTTTCTTGGAGCTCGTGGAGCTCAAGACGACCATTTTCAAAATGGATATACCATTCAAACATTTGAGTTGTTTTGACAACACTGAATCACAGTGTTGACTTTTCAGAAAGATAAAAAATCCTCCGTTACTTCTGTGGCAAACTGTACAAACAGATAACTTTTGACGCCATCTGCTACATTCCTAACATCTGAAAGTTTCAATCAATCGAGCTCCATCGACCATCGACCATCGACTATTAACACATTACTAAAATAATTTTGAAAAACACAGCATTTACTTGAGGGAACTGTGTTTGATTTCAATCAGGGAAATGTTTGTTGAAATTAGAATGACTGTTAGTTTGTTGAAATTAGAATGAAAAACTTACTGTTCAAACACAGCATGAAAAGGATGAAAAAAATTTGATTGAACGAATATCTCGTGCGGTGCAAATCTGGACGCAACCGGGCCAAAGTAAAACGAAATTCGCCATTTTCGTAATGAAATTCAAAAACGATAAATGATAAAAAAAGGGCCGAAAAAATATCACCTCATTTCCGTGCGCCCGACAAAGGCCGCCATATCCGGAGCGTCCGCGTGATCCGGTTTCAAATAATTACAGCACATTCGCACAACGTGTGCTCGGTTTGGCTCGACCCGATTGGCGCGGGCACAGTTTTCAATTACTTTGCCTCGTGACTCTCGTGTTGGAAATGGTGGTCATTTAAACGATGCCGACGGGCACATAAACCCTACTCTTAGCGTTCGGTGCAGTGCGTTGCAGGCGGCAGGGCTTCAATCAAACGCCGCCAACCCCACAGCGCACGTTCGCACGCAATTAAACCACGAGTTCGAACGAATCCGAACCCGTGGGAATTACATCGAATTACGCGCCGATCCCAATCGAACGCGGCTGGCTCATTAACGCCGGCGAGCCCGGTCCGGGAGTGGTGGTCATTAAACCGCTAATAATTTGTCATTTGTCGCTTCGGACGCGGTACGGAATTGATTGGTTTTTTGGCGATGCGGGTCGGCAGCGATGACGGAGAAAATCTGCCACATTGCGGAGCGGTGTGCCATGGTTTCATTTCGGCACCATCTCCGGTACGGCCGCCACGGCGAACGGCAGCGCCGATAACGAATCCCTTCTGTGGCCGATAACGGGCCGAAAGGATGCGGTGCGATTCCGGGATTCGTTTCATGTGCGGAAAATTGGAATACTCCGCGTTCCGCGTTTTCCTATTTCACCGACCGACAGTCCTACTTTTGGGTCGTCCTCGGTGGGATGTTCATTTTCCTCGGAACCAGCTCGGTTTGTTGCACGGCTACGGCTAACAAACCGTCACTTTCGATTAGTGTTAGCTGGCGGCAGATGCAGTGGTTTTTTGGGACGGGTTGTCTGAATAGTAGTTACATATTTCTGCATGGTGAGCATATGAGTTTCAGAATTATGAAATTAAGTCAATTTCAACGTATGCCTTTTAATTTTCATGTTGCTACGCTCGGCTTTAAGTTTATTCGTTTTCTAAATTTAAATAATTTGGCCATAACGGGGATACCAGAGATAATTTCTGATGTATTCTGGCCAATAGTAGTAGATTGCTATTTTTTGAGATTACTATTTAATTGGAGATGAAATATTTCAAACCGCTTTCGATTACCTTTTCAATCACTGTACCAATAAATCAATCATGGAAAGTTGCTTCCTGTCATTTGTACAACTAAAGCAACTGCATACAAACGCATTTAATGGTGCTTTAAATTTGATATGCATTTCAATTAATAATCAAGCTATCTTCACCCATTGTGCTGTATATCCATTTATCGTGAAATGTTTCAAACATAATGGTGATTTATTATTTTCGCAATTTAAAGGTCGCAACATTTTCAACGACCCATCACACATTACAAAACGGTCGATAGTCACGGTTGGGGCCTCTCGTCCTCGTCAGCGACCGGTGCATAATGCATTCCCCTTCTGGCTGCGCGCTGAAACAGACAAGGAGCGTTCCCTACTTGGTCCCCCAGCCGAAATCGCACCATCCCAAACAGAAGCGATATCGCTCTTTCGAAGATCATATTTCACTCCCATGACAATCGGGTGCCGGTGTTGTGGGCAACAGAAACCCAGCCGGCTCGGTGCGGCATGTTCCATTTTCACACCCAACCCGCCAGTGAGTGAGTCACAGAGGCTCCGTGGATCCTGTTAACTGGCAATGGGGTTTGTTGCGGCAAACAGCTGCTGGCTGACACTCGCGGGGGTCTATGCGAGCATAAATTATCATTGAACATGCAAACAACCTGCCATCCGCGGTTGGCTACCACTCCCTGGCCAGCGACAGAGAAAGACGGAGCAGCACGTCGAAGGACACACCGTTTCAGTGGAGGGTTTCGATTGCCAAAATCTCGATTTAGTAGGCTGCTGCTGTGGGGATGAGAAATGATTGGTCATAAAATATCAAATACCGACCAGAGCACGTGGCCAAAGGCGGGCAACATCTCGATGGTGAGGGGTTGAAAAATAGCCTCCCCCCTGGCCGATGTTTCGAAGTATTATTTCGCTAATAAAAATTCATTGCCTCTGCAGCCCAGCTCATTCGAATGCAAATTGTATCATCATGCGTACGAATGCCGCCACACGCCAATATGTATACGGAGTTAATGGGCACGTAAATGAATCGATGCCATTCGAAAAGAAATAAATCTTATCGTCCATCATGCGGGCGAACGTCCAGCGATGCTTAGACACATGTACCGACTAATTGAATCGAATCAATCTAAATCCTCAAATGATTTATGGGCACGACTATCAGTGATTTTATCATGGTTGGTTAAATTGAAAACGCATTATGATAGCGATCTCATGTTGTTGCAGGATTGGCAGGAACGATTCGTGGTTTGAAAAATTAAAGCTTCGAGTTGTTGCTCGTTCCATTTGATTGACTTAATGACCCAACCCCTCTTAATGATGAAATATGTTTAAGTATTGAAATAAAATTAAAACGATACGGCGAATGTCCTCATTGAGCCATTTTTCCCCATTAATCTGACGAATCAGATTGAACGAATGACACATTCGCAATTCTTGTAAAGTAGTTGTTTTCCTAACATCCTGATTCGGACAACCTCTAGCACGATACACACGAAAGTGTGAGGAATAATTAAAAAGAAAACAATATGTGACTGATTGTCAATCCCGCTACCTGCATCGTGCAAGAACTTCAATACCGTATGGAGATGAGAAAAAGGTTACCAAATTGCATAAATTATGCATTCAAACGGTAACAAACTGCATTCGAATCAGTTCGTTCGGCTTTGGCTTTGAGACATGACGTGACTCCAAATTGTTCCTAAAAAGTTGAGGAATGTTTTTCGACGGAGTATTAGGCAAAAACCAAATGAGCATCCAGTTCTCCTGATTGGTATTTCGTGACTTTTTATGCTTCCTGAACTAGATTTTACTAAATACTGAACTAATAAAACAACTGTTAAATTGAAAGCGGAATTGAAGGTGCTCGTCAGAGTAATGGCTTTATTTTGAAACTGACAGATGAAATCTGAATGATTTTATATCATTACCCTTAACCAATTGGCAGAATGTTCTTTTCGACAATTGTAAGGCAAAACTGTTACATTGCATTACATTTCGAAAATCGAAACGAGTGTAAATAAAAAGAAAATTAATATTCCATCATTAATAATACTATCTCCGGCCGTCGAGAGCTCGTCATCGCTCATCGGACCGGACATCGATTCCACGTTTTATTCGCTTCGATGCCACGGCCACGCTTTCCCATTCGCGTTCCTTTGTGGGAAAAATCTCGAATTTCGGATGAAAAGCAAAAAATAAACGGTAGACTACGGCATTGAATTCCGTGTTCGCCAAATGGTTCACCAAATCCGATGCTCATTACGGAGTTCCAACATGCGACGCTCGTGCTCGTGGTCACTTCCTTTCACCCGGCCCGGTGGATGCATCCCGCACGACTGCTCGGCTCCCGCCGCTGGAACAATTGCAACTAATTGTCCTCGAACAACAACAACAACAACAACAATTACGAAACGACCTGACGACCCCCGGACCGGGTGGAGCATCTATTTTATATTTTGCTCACCGAAAACCCGTGGTACGGGGCGCTCCTTCTTGTGGTGCTGTTGCTGGTGGTCGGGTCGAATTCAGCTCCACTCCTTCCAGGAGACCCGCGAAGGCGTGGCCAGAGGTGTGGCGACCGAAAACAATATAAGCTCCTTCCGGTGATCGTGTAAGCTCATTAGTCGAGTCCAAAAATTTAATTGCTCGAAGAAAACAATCGTTATTCCGGCATCGTCGTCCATGTACCGGGAAACGGAAGCCTGTGCTTGTGTGCCTGTGTGCCCGTGTGTGTGTGTGTGCACGCGCGCTCTCAAGCGTGATCTGCAGGCAGGGCAAACAGCAATTAAAGCAGAACAAACCCTTGCGCCTGGCCGGGCAATGGGGAAAGGCCGGCTCCAGAGGAAGTGCCGAAAGGAATGGTTCTGTTTTGTGTTTTCTCTTTCGCGTATCCTTTTCCACAGCTGTTGCAGAAACGTGTGATTCGGCCCGGCCCGGGGAAGATGATAAATTTCCCCCAAAATTGTTGCAATTCCTTAAGCTTCCGTTTTTCGTTTGTTTGTTGGATTTTTTTACTTGGCGCCAAAGTCGGCCAGAATGACGTTGACGGGTCCGACGGGGAAAATCGCCATCGCGGATCGTGGCGTGATGTGATACGTTGTCTGTGAGAAATGCCGTGAGCGTGAACATAAGAGTAAAACCAAACAGACAGAAAGTTTTTTATGTGAAAAAATGGCCACCAAAATATGCTTCGCATCAAGTAACGAGACCACCCCGAAGTGTGGCCACTGTAGAAATGTGGGGTGGAAGTGAAAATTTGTGTTGGGGTTCGCCTCCTGGAAACCTGGAACCGAATCAGGTGGAGGAAAGCGAGAGGATGGGAAGTTCATTTGAACTCGCCCGGAACACGGCAAAAGCCCTCATTCGTTATGGGTTTTACTTTTATTGTATTTGCACACCACGATCGTGGTTTTTGCGTGGCCAACCATTTTCTCACCCCTTATTATTGCACACATTTTCATCTGGCTGCGTGTGTGTGTGTGTGTGCGTTTGGGGTGCAACAGGGAGAAAAACCCCAAAGCCGACCGACGAACCCACCGCCAATCCGACCGTGACAGACTTAAAACCGGCGCACTATGGGGAAAAGGCGGCCATTAAGTGATTTCAAAGTTTCCAGTTATATTTCCCTAAAGCAGATCAAAAAACTATTATCAATCCGAATTTTTACGCTTTTGCATTGCGAGTTTGAAAGTTAGAGCGTTAAAAATTGCTCTTTTTAGCCATCTCCTATTGACTTCTTTAAAGCGATCATTTGCATGGTTTTTAAGCGATAATGTACATTTATCATGTATCATTAGAAAGGTAGTAGATCCTTATTTGATATGACGAAATCAAATATTTGCACCTCGCATTTCTTGTACATTTTTGTCGGGTATTTGTAAAGAACAATACGAAAAAAATTCATTGTACACTAGTACAAACATTGGTAATGCTGCAAAAACGTTCTCCGCGTTGGTCTGGCTAAACTAGGCATCAATATTAAAATTTACTTCATTTAGAATATTTCCAGCAGGTTTCACTTGCTAGTTTTTGAAACATTGACCGCCATGGTTATTTTAAGAAAACTCTTTTATGTACCAGGAACTCTTGTAAAATAGGTACAAATGGCCATACAAAACATATTTCCTCCTTTTTTAAGTACCACGAGTGTTTATTTTATTTCATTCCATCCTATTTTTCTATTATTGTGGTAAAATATTCATGTTTTATTCAAACAATCGAACGTGCCTATACAAGTAAAAAGTATTTACCTGACATTGTTGTTTTGTTCAATCTACCATATAGTATATAAAATGTACGTGGATGAATTGTGAGCTGAACATAAGTGAATTCATCAAACCGAACGACGATAGTTCTGAGGTTGAAAATATCAAAAACGTAGATCTCGGGTCCGAGTACAGCACGAATGTTCTTGGAGGAGCTCTACAAGTGACAAAAGCGACGCAGAATAAGTGAAATGAATCCTTTTTCGGAAGACAAATACAGTTTGGAAAAAGTGATTGAATTGGCAAGACAAATGGCGCAAAAAAGGCAATTATGAGGCCCAATTTGTTGGGACGCTGAGGACGTTAACTTGTTAGGAAGTAGATAATATCGATATGAGTTTATAATTCAAAAGCCAATTCAATGATTGATATCCGAGAAGTTGTTTTGTAGATGAGGTTTTAAAATCCCTTAAATATCGAAAAATGGTTTATTCAGTATTCCTGAACGCGTGTAAAATGTTGAATTTGATCAAACCACATGCAACGGCAACAAACAAGCTTAAAACATCCGCAGATTCTTCCCGAAACCATCAATGTCCGCCTGCCCCATACAAATTCCCCATAGTGCGGTGGCATCTCCGGAGAAAACTAAACGGCAGATGCGGCTCTCGAATAAGCCACACACACACACACACACTTCCATCAGCCGGTCGTTCATCACTCATACGTCCCGTGATGCCCCGCGGCACAGGGGAAAAATTTTCACACCACAACAAACGGGCGGAGCGGGTGAAAAACCGGTGGCGAAATATGTTGCGGAGAATAGAAACATAAAAACGGGGACAGGGACGGGGACACGGGAGATGGAACGGACGGACGGGGGAAGAGCATAAACCCTTCGCGAAGCATGATGAATGGGTACAATCCGTAAAATGAAATTTTCGCTCCACCAGCGCGCGCGCGGCGGAGTCTCTGGCCCACACACACATCACACGTCCATCGATGCTAATAAAAGTAATAACAAGATTGTAAAAAGGCACACACGCGGAGCCCGGGGTTGCCTGTGGGTTTCCTGCAGTCCGGGGCCGCGGTCGGGAAAGTATCCGTAAAGTTGAATTATAAAGTTTGGTCACACGAGCCGCGCGCACGTTGGCAGTATTTTAAAAGCCGGCCCGGCCCGGGCCATGACTAAAACTTCACCGCCGACCGTATGGTCCCGGTCCCGGTTCCGGACGCCCCAGGCAGGCCACAGAATTAACCGGCCGAACTGAGACTGAGCTGTCTGGCGCCGCCACGATTACGATGCCGAGCGCTGCCGGCATCGCTGCGAAAATGAATCTCTTAACATCAATATTCACTTTTCCCCGGGAACTGCCGTCGCCAACGCCGCGAGCGGAAAGAAAATCGGAAAAGAACCGAAACCCACCCGACCCGGCCCGACCCGGAGGGTGTTGAGAGTGAAAATTTATTCATCCTTTCGGTCGTGAAGGGACGTCGCGGTGTGAGATAATAAATATTCACACGCAACGCCACGCACGAAGAAACGGTAAATATGGGCCCCGCTGCGAGAGCCGGTAACGAGAAAAAGTTGTTCGGCAAAATCAAACGAACACAACCAAGAGGGCCTTGTCACCTTGGGGCCCGCGTCCTGTCGGTGGTTTCTCACATTTGTTTCGCCATTTTTCCGGCTAAACACGCGGCGAGCAACAGACAGAGCGACAGCGCAAGTGGCGGGAAAATTTGCGCATAAATCGAAAGTCAATCGGTCGGGTGGATCCGACGACGACGACGGTGCCCGCGGCCGCACTTTGCGGGAAGTGTTCCGTGTTCCGAAGCCAAGAGAAGCTTCTCCTTCGCTGTGGCTGTAGCCAACGCAAACGCAAAACACCACGCACACAGATCGGCCCAGGACGGGGGCAGGCTTCGTTGGGCTTGCCGGTCACGTCGTTGCGTTTGTGTCCTCACATGCGCCCCGTAGCAAGATTTATTGCACTTGCGATTGGCCATACCACCCGCCACCACCCAGCAACACCCGCGAGTGCAACTGTGGAAGGGAAGGACTGCGAAGGACGAACCCCCCTGGATGGCTCACAATCGAATGGCACGGCGAATGGCGAGAAGACAGACGGCACCACGGCACAAATGGATACACACTTCCTTCCCTCTCTTTCGCACTCTCTCCCTGTCTCTTTTGCACGGCAAGCGAAACAAAATGAAGTAAAAATAAAATACAATAAAATTAAGCCAACGAGCTAACGATGAACGTTATTGTTGCCATTTCTCATTGCCATGGCTTGTAGATTAAAGGCGTCATTTGAATAATTTATGTTGCAGCACACACACACACACACACACATCCGGCTGCTCGAGTTCCGGTGGCTCCGGCGGGATAAATCGGGTCCCGTCCCGTGGGCTGCGTGTCCTGGCTGCGAGGACGCATTCTGGAAAGGCGTCCTGGCACATCCGGGGCATGAATCCTTCACGGGAATTTTTGAAGGGGAACAGAGGGGCAGAGAGAGAGAGAGAGAGATAGGGAGGGATCCGGGGAACTTCAATCGTTCGCCGCTCGTTCGCCGTACGCTTTGAAGTACTCGCAATTGAATTGAAACATTGGTTCATTTTGCAACAAATTAGTTACCGACTCCGGTGGCCATCAGACTCCGGGTGTGGCCACCATCCATTCCGGCCGGGACGCTTTGCCGGGAGCCGTGTTGGGGGATGCAAATGAAACGCGTAGTGCGCCCCACACAAAACCGTTCGCAATACTCCGATCCGTCGCACGTTCCCGCAGCATTCTGCAAGATGGCAGACGAAGCTCCTTGCCTGGTAGGAACACCCCCGGGATCGTGTAATCAGCAGCTAATGCACGTCTGATTGATTAACCGAATTTACCGAACCGCTCTCAGCTCCGAGCTCCGAGTTCCGAGCTCCTCGAGGAGCACGTGAACTTCTGCGCCGTGCCGTCGCTCCGGAGCGCGGTTCGCTACAAAAACCTCATCCCGTTCCTGGGTCATTGCATCGCTCCACGCTGACCCAGCGCGGAACGCGCACAGATTGGGTCGGGTTTAATTCCCCCCCCCCCTTTTATGCGGTCCCCACCGGCCCCAACCGGGACCGTTCGAGGCGCATGGGGGCGCCCGGTGGCTCACAGCGACCGACCGAAACCGCAACTCGGCGCGGGGTCGGTGTCCTGTGCCATCGCCGGACGTGCCACAGGAAAAGGTTAACCACCGGTGGGGGGACGGGGCCCGGGGCCCGGGGCCCGGGGATGAAATCAAATGAACCGGCAAGTAGCAAATTGATTTGCTTAACGTCCTGCGACGCTCCTTCCGCGAGCCGAACACCGGGTTTCCAGCGGTTTTCCTGCTTTAGGGGGCTGGGCCGGAAAAACAAATTTATCGACACACACACACACATCTAAGCACCACACACACACACAAACGCTGTGCAAACACAGCGAGCCGCGCGTGATGTCTGCGCGAGACAACCCCGAGGTCCCGAGAGAGAGAGCCGAGGGGTTTGAGGTTTTTGGGAAATTGATTGAATTGAATCTTTCGAAACGGTTAAGTAGGAGTAAAGCCGGGAACTGTGGGCGCCGGCCGGGGACGAACCTCACCAACGTCGACCTCAATCAACGTCCAACGTTCGCTTTTTTTTTTCGTTCCGTTTTTTGCGCCCGCTGGACTTGATTTCCATTCGCTTGCGCCACACGCTTGCTCATCACCGGCCCTCCTCTCGGGTGTTCGGGGATGGGTTGTAACGCGAGCGGTCGGCGCGTGCCCCCATTGGAAACCCTATCAATCGTTCAAGGTTCGGGACGGGACGGGACATCATTTACATTATTTAACAGGTTCTCCGAATGTGACAGTTACCCATCGGGATAGAATTGTTGTACACACTTCTGCCGGGCCGTGTCGATTCGATCGGTCCTGCGGGGTGGTCGCTTGGTCCGTGGTAATGGAATGGAAAGAACGCAGCCCGTTTCGTCTCTCGACCTCGAGTCGAGTGGATTGATTTGACGCCGAAGGGATGGTCCGACGAAGTACAACGCTCTGCGCCACTGCGTTTCTTTCTTTCGGCAAGGATTTAATTAACCGGATGTTTTGAGAACTCGGAATGCTTGCTGTGGAGCGCGCTGGTTTTGTATCATTTGTATTGTATTCTCCCCTAATGAAGTTTTGCCATTGTCCGTTTCAAGCAACGATCGTCAGGATATGGCAGCTTTATTTTGTCTTATTTCTTGTGCGAATTTTTAATTTCCATAATCAAATTAGAATAGGAAATCTGCGAGTAATCATAAGCAATTGTAATTTTTCTTTCTTTTACCTCATTACGCCTCTATCGAAAAGAATTTGATTGCAATAACCCAATACGAAACTTGCAAGCACATTAATGCTCGATTAGAATTATTTGGTGCATTCGAGATGTGGAATTGGCATCTTACTACAAACACCTTACTGAAAATAATAACTTACTAATTTTGGACCAACGTTAAAGCGTCAAGGTCTTTTTACTTCGATGTTCCGCCTGAACCAACGTTGTGTTTGATTTCAAAGACTCAGCATATTTAAAAAGGTTGTGGTCTGATCAAATTTTTTTGCGACATTTGAGTTTTCGCGGGCTACGTATATCCGATTTCGATCGATTTTGTGGTA
Source organism: Anopheles cruzii (assembly GCF_943734635.1). NCBI lineage: Eukaryota > Metazoa > Arthropoda > Insecta > Diptera > Culicidae > Anopheles > Anopheles cruzii. The sequence continues at coordinate 29,097 of NW_026453875.1, forward strand.
TTAGGTTGCTACAAATGTCAGTGACTTATGGTAAAAAATTCAGCTGTTTTGAGTAATCAGTGAGTTTTTGACAGCCGTTTTGTTTGGACAAGATTTGGCTCATCGTCGATGCCGTCTTTATCTCCTAAATCGTATCGTAGCGTCGTCCTTTTATGACCTACTTCAGTTTCGGGAACATGAAAAAGTCACAGGAGGCCAGATCTGCAGAATACGGTGGCTTTGACATCATTAGAGTGCTTTTTTGGTCGAAAATTTGCGCAGAAACAACGATGTGTGAGCAGTATTACAAAAGCCAATTTTGGATTTCCCACAAATCCGGACTTTTGTGACGGATTGCTTCAGGCGAATGGCGCATAACTTGCAGGAAATATTCTTTATTGACCGTCCTATCCTTTGGCAACAACTCATGATGCACCACGACCGTGCAATCGAAGAAAATGAAGCAAAACGGTTCACATTCACCAAACATGGCTTTTCAACGTTTACATCTTCTCGGCCCTCTGAAACAATATTGAACCATCGATGAGCGCTGCTTTGGGTCATAATAGCTTCACCATAAGCCACATTCAACATTTCAATTGCTTCCGAGCTCCTTATATCTTTTTTCGCACAAAATTTGATAAAGATTCTTCGTCATTAATTTTTTGGAAGAGACAAAAATCGACGATGAATCAAATCTTGTTTAAGCAAAACGGATGTCAAAAATTGACTGATTACTCAAAATGGCTGAATTTTTCACCATAAGTCACTGACATTTGTAGCAACCTAACGCCACAAAAAAATCTAAAATCGGTTATAAGTAGCCCGAGAAAATTCAAATGTCGCGAAATTTTTTGATCAGACCACGTATTTCCCTTCGATTACCTAAACATCAAATTATATACAATCTAAAGGTAACGCGACTTTGATCGTTCCAGCTTATAAAATGAAAACAATTTGTTACATTTTGATTATCTGTAACATCAGACAAAGAATTGAGTGTGGAAGAAGTACTGTTTAATCAAGGTTCAAGTATCAAGAAAGAGTTGTGAATTCGGGAATGATTATTAAGGGCTCTTGAATGGTTATAAAGCAAATGGTTGGAAGTATTTTACGAGCAATGGTAAAAGTGCTTCTGATGTTTGAGAGTTTCGCCATTTTCCACTAATCATATGAAACGAACTCGCTACACAAGATAAGAAAGAGGATTAAATAGGAACGTTAAGTGTTGAGTCTGTCACTGTCACTCACACTGAGCCAGCCATGTGTCGCATGCGGCCATCGACCACGAGCGTGAGCATGAAGATTGACGGAGAAAAATGAGGACCTTAGCAGTGGCAACCCCAATCCTGTTAACGAAAGGTAAAGCATAAATGAATAAATTACTTTCGACGGTGCACACGAATGTCGGGCTTGGGTCGAAGGTTTTGGGCTGGGCATTTCAGAACCGGACGGTTTTAGAACGGCACTTACTTCGAAAGGCACTACGGCACTGGGCGGGCATGTAATGATGCCAGACACACACACGCGCGCCCTGTTTGTGTCGCCCAGTTCCGTGTCCACGGCTAAATAGAGAGCTCGACGAAGGACGCAAATGCAATCATGTCGACCTCGAGTAAGTGGATGATGCCTTTTTATTTGCTTTCCTTTTTTACACGCCTCACCGAGAAGCGAGAAACAGTTTGTCATTCCACCAATTCTTTTTTTTATGCTTTTCCCCCGGCCGGAACACCGGGCACAATCATAAGCATCAACATCAAAGCGCACGGGCAGTTGCAGGAAATAAAATGAAACGCGCAGCGAATAAAACGATGGAAAATGGCAGGTCGGTTCCGGATCCGGGCACCGTCCGGCTCCGACCTCTCCCGGCCCCGGTGATTAGATTACGCTGACCGGGCCCTGCGCGCATTTGTCCGCATTAATATTTGCCCCGCTCCGCCCCCGTCTGGGCCCCGGCTTCTTAACTACTCCACTCCCCGGGACACCGAGGCCAATCGATATCCGAGACGCGCAGACCACCGGCGGCAACCGATAATGGAAGCTAAAGCGCTTTTACGCACCTCTCGCCCATCTCTGGCCCGCGCACCGTACCCTTTTCCGCCCATTCCGTTTTCCGCGGCGTCACCTCAGCCCAAACATCAAAGGTGAGTGGCCGTGCATAGCCAGAAAAGCGGTGAAAATTGCTGACGGCCACTTGCGCGCCAACGTTTCTCCGCCGTCTTCTTCTGCTGCTCGCGCGAACGACGCCGCCAGGTTGTGCTTTGCCTCGCGAAGTAAGAGAAGAAGTTTTCCAATAATTCACCATATTTCTGGCGCCCGCCGGCGTAACGGAGGGTTGGCGAAGGTGGGTGAAAATGGTGCCGAAAAGTACACAAACACGCACACACACACAGTGCGCGGAAGGCGGCGGCTGAGTTTGCTTCCCTTACAGACGAGAGTTTTTTTTTGCTTCGGCACCGTTTTTTGGCTATGGGTTGGTGCGTAAGTCTAGGGGATGTTTGCGAGTCAAACGACCGGTGGGATGACGCGTCAGTTTTGCACCCCATCTCGTTACTTTCTTAGACCATCGTGACGGCCAATCTAGGGCCCTGAAACTCATTACAACAAAGCAATTCAAGCGTTCGGCGTTCGGTTTTTGTTTAGTGCCTTTTAGTGGCTTCCGTCGTGGCGCCGTTCCTTACTGCTGCTTATGCTTACGAACAGTAATCGACAAAATTATCCATCATTTTTACTTCATTCGGGTGAAAACTTATTTAGGGAATCGTAATCTACAGAAGATTGCTTTTGTTTGAAGCGTACCGCCTTACTGGTGAATTTTCAGGATGCAATGCCGATTGCGAACTCAATCGATTACCTGTTTTACTACAAATGTTTCGTGTAGATTTCATGCTCGATACTATACTACAGATACTATATATTGTTAGCTCTGATACTGGTTACGTTTGTTCCGGCACTACAACCCTACCATGCAACTGCACAAAATAAAGATGTTCAAATGTAGTGAACAGTCCAAGATGAATGGTTGGAAGATCTAACATACGATCAATGTACAGTTTATTTGGACAGTATTTGATCTTCAGGGCATTTTGTAACAAAATAGCAAGATAAGCTCTTAAAGTGACGGATCATTCCATCATCATTGCTACCGCATTACAAGAGCATCTTTATGAGACATATGATAGGTAATGATGTAAGCTGAAGGTCAAAACGCATAGATTCAAGTTACTTGTTAATTACTGTTAACTCACATCACTTAATTTGGGTTGAAATCATTCAAAGAGCAATGTTTTTCAATCAATTGACACACGGATAAGGTTTATGCGGCTTGATCATTGATTTATCAGTAGAATGTTACTATAAGAAATGACTCCGAATTGGCCTCGAAAAGTGAAGATATGACGGTTAGGAACAACTTAGTCAAAAATGCTTTTATATATTCAAGTCTTAGCACATACTAGGTCTATACGTTGAGAACGGGACTGTTAAAAAGTTGGCTCTCCCTGCCGATTGGGACTTCCCAGTTTTGCTGTTCATTCATCATTACCTTATTTTGACATCAGGAAAATGTGTCCAGGTCGCAAACAAATTTAATCAGTTTGCAAACGACCGTTGAAAGGGTTAGACCATGGCGAGTTTTGTGCCCGAAAAAAGCGTTTTGCGGGGACTATTATTTTTCTGTTCCTCTTGAAGAAAACTGCTTCGGAATCGCACCAAATGTTTGTCGGGACTTCTGTTTGGAAAATCGCAGTGCTTAAGGTGGTTTAAAAAATTCCAAAATGGCGATTTTGACTTAACAAAAAAAGCGTCCAAGGACTCCAAAAAACCGACTTTCTGATAAGACAGAAAGGTGGGGTGTTTCACAAGCTCCTAAAACCAGATGAAAACGTTAATTCCGATCGCTACTGACAACAAATGATCAATTTGAACCATGCGTTGATCGAAAACGACCAAAAAACCGTTCCTGTTTTCTAAAATGGAGGCGCCTGGTGGCCCGTGGCAACAAGCACCAGGCGCTCCAAAAAGCAAAACAGTTTCAGCAAACTATCGCATCACTTGGATGAGAGCTGCTATCCCTCCCCGCGTTATTTCTCAGACTTGGCTCTTTCCGAATATCATTCTTTTTCATCGATGGGACACGTATTGGCTGAGCAGCCCTTCGTTTTTCTACGAGGAAGTCGAAATAGGATGACTAATTAGTTTACTTAAAAAGTCGAAGAGTTCTTTCGTCTGGGAATCTATGATTTCGCAGAGAGATAGGAGAAATGTATAGCTAGCGATGGCACATACTTCGAATAAAATAGAAACTTGCAAAAAAAAAATTATAAACATTTTTTGTGTGTTAAAAACAGTCCCGTTCTCAACGTATAGACCTAGTACATCTCCAAACAACACACATATAATCGCCAAATTTTCTCAATTTGTTGAGCAGGATGTACTTTCAAATAACTGTGAAAGTTAAACACGTGAAACCCTATTATTATACCTTATAAAAATAAACTGATTTAATTTACTTCTTTATTACCTACTGGCCGACTCAGCAAACTCTATTCCGCCCAAAGCTGAATTTTGAAAATCATTCTAATGTTCATTTGAATAAACATGAAAAGGGATGAAAATGTGCTGGCAAAATAAAATAATTTTAATTGGCAAATGAAGTAAATGTGCAAATTATTCCTCACGTTCGTGAAACTCCGTTTTTCAGCTAAATGAGGCTGATATTCCTTTTTGAAAAACTTTTGTGTTAGTCTATCCATAGTACCTTGGAATATAGAAAATTCAATTCACATTTCCAAAAACATATTCTCGCCATTTCATTGGACACTTTTACATCAACCCACTACATTCTTCACCCAGCATTCGCCATTTAATATCCACAGCGGCCTGGGTGTTCGTATACGAAGTTATCCTCGAACCAACCAACATTAACCGTGTCAAAGTTATGCTGGCGAGTCGCGGATGTGGAGTTGCCGAAAATTGCAGAAACACGTTACGTTTTTTTTTATCGCACGTACAATTTTACACTCTATCCATCGAAGCGCGGATGATCTATCGAAGCCGATCGTTACGATCGATTGATTGGAGAGTTAGTGCGCTCGACACGACCGAGATTAGACACCGAGCAAAATTGGTTCAATTCCACTCGATTTACGCGGAAAATGGAACGGAATCGTCCGGCGGGGTACCGTTTGCCGCCCATCCACGGCAATTTCATTTGGAAGGACCTTAATGTGATCGCGGCCGTCGGACAACGTTGGCCAACATAACGGTTGGCGTAATGTTTTGGGACCGGTTACTGTGTTTTCAATTTCTTCTTCTTCCCGAAGGTTGTTTATTTATCTTTCGCTATCTGGACAAACACGCAGCTTCCGGCAGCCTGTGTTCCGATATTTGAATGATGTTAGAAAAAATCGGAAGGATAAAAAAACGAAACGAAACCAGTCTCAAAACGCGCATCCTCATCGTGGGGTCCTCGCCCTAGGGTCCTAGCCGGGCTGGGACAATTTTCCGCTCCGTCTCGCTTGCCATCCTCGTGCCTGCTTCTAATCTCCTGCCTGCCGGCGCGCACATCAATTTCATATCACATTTATCGATTCCGGAGCCTCCCGTCGGGAGGTCCGGGCGTCTGAAGCCGCGTGATGATTCGCGATTTGTTTGTGATGTCGTGCTGTGCACGGAGATGCGCCCCGAGGCCGCGTATTACCGTCGAAAACTCACGTGGCTTCTCTGTTTTTTTTTTCTTTATGGCGGTTTGTTTGCCTCTACTCGCAATCCTTCGCCGTGGTACCGATCCTTAGGCCGCCGACTGGGCGAACTTAGTTTTATTTTTCATCTGCCTTGGTGCCTTTTTGTATTTTCTCCATTTCGCGTCCCTGGAGCGATGGGCTTTTCCGAACACTTTCCACAAACAGGATAAAAAGTGCGCCACACAACCGTTACTTTATGCCGGCGGTTTGCCGAGCCGGTTTTCACGGTTTTCCGTTTCGCGTTTCACTGAATTCGGTATGAAATGATAGGATCGCGGTGCGGATTGCAGAATTTTCCACGCTTTCACGCTCGCCCCCCCAGTACCGCACGGCCAAGGGGAAGTGGCACTGGAATCTGTTTCCTTTTTCCATCGATTTTTCGAGTTTTCCGAGAAGCGGATTTTACTGTATACCTTCTGGCCATTTTCTCAGACGCTCCCGCAAAGCCCGCGCTGGATTTCGAAGCCGGAAGGATTAACCACCGTGGCGAGGGATGGGTCTCCGGGCCTCCGGAGATTGAGATGTCTACTCGCCTTCGGAACGGGGGGGGGCCGCGAACACTCCTGAGCCTTTTCGGCACAGCAGCAGAAGATTGAGCCGAAAAACAATTTGG
>NW_026453876.1:0-34851 GCF_943734635.1 Anopheles cruzii
TCACGAACACGTGGCCTCCGACAACCATGGGTCTGGCCGTCACCGAAAGCTCCTTACTGCGCGTCGGGTTGTCATCGGTGAGCAGCAAACTTTCGGCGACATGCACGGTCCCGCACCGCACCTCACCGATACGATCGACGATCAAACGATCCACTTCGATGGTGTCTATCGGTGGTGGTTCCTGCTCGGCAGCACCGTTCTCCGCGTGCCGTTGCTTGTGGGCCGCATTGTTCAGCACCTTCACGTCGGGCCGTTTCATCTGGTCGGCTTGCGACGTCCTGTGCTCCGCGTCATCCACTTCCATGGCAACTGCTGCTACTGGTGCTGCTGCGACTGATTTTCCCATATCGACTGCAGCCGCGGCACGATCGGCTGATTGCTCCTCTGACAAGTCTGGCTTCCTTGCCTCCTTTCCCCGTAAGCTGCCGTTGAGTCTCGTGCGGCTCGTATTTAGGCTGCTATTCTTCGCCGGCACACCGAGCGTCGTTGGTTTGTCGTCTCCATTAAACACTGTGATGCCGCCGCTCTTGCGGCCGAATGGCTTCGTTGGCGGCAGGGAACTAACACATCCATTCACCTCGCATCGCTTGGTGGTCGTTGCACTCTCGTCCCTTAGCGCGACAGTGTTCTTCTCTTCCAACGCAGGTAGCGGTCCTTCTATCACACGCACGAAATTGTCCCGAACCGTACCACTACGATCAATTCCGATCGGTTTTGAAGGTCTCGTTGGTGCTCGCGTTCCGTACACTGCTCCGGGTACCGTTGCTCCACGCTCGGCGAGGCCTGTTTGGCTGTGCGTGGAGGGCTTACTTGTGGTCGTGAAGCGATTCCTGTTGGCCATTTTGGTCGGAGGTAAAATTGCCACCGTTCGGCTGGCGACCGCCATTGGGCGAATGTCGTCCACTTGCACGGCGTAGGGGTCACTGGCACGGCGTTGCGTAACGGTCGCAGACTGCCGACGGCTTGGACCTGCGATCGGCTTCACATTGCCCGTTTGGCGTCCTTTCCGCTCATCCATTGCTGCGATTATATCGTACTTAGGTTCGAGGTAGTATTTGAGGAACTGCCTCTCTTCTTCCCATTTATCGTACGCACTCAGCTGGCTCACTCGTGGTGCTTCCCTTCGCACGCTGTAGTCGGTTCGGTACCGTCCGCCACATTTGTCCTGATAACTTTTTGCGTCGGTGTATCTGTCGCTACGCTGCTCCGCTCGATCGTGCCTACGGTGCGATCGGCTTGCTTCGGCCACCCACTCACTCGTCCTAATTACGCGCATCTTTTCTTCGAAGACGCGCTTCTTCATTTCTGATAACTCTTTTCTCATCTCGTCCTTCATCTCCATCATCATCGTCATCGTGCGCGTCAACGTTTCGGCGCGCGCCGCTCTCGCGGCCGCTGACCCTGTCGTAGGGGCCATTGCTTCCCGGTAGCCGGGGACGCATCGCGTCGCCATCGCTCCCGTGCTGGTTTGCGTTGGCGTCATCCTGCCACTGGATGCTGCACCGCGTTGAGCTCGCTCACTCACTTTCACGCACGACGAACGCACTATGGTTTTCCCTTACCGGGATTTTGTTGGTTTCCCCTTGCCGGGGTTTGATTTGTTTCACCTTTGAGTGTTACTAACACTCTCGGAAACAATTTTGCAGTGTTATTGCAATGTCAATATCACAATAATTTTGCAGTGTTGTGAACACTCTCGGATATAATTTTGAGTGTTGAGTAATAGTCAAACACCGCGACCGTTCCGTATCTTGAAGTCCTTTATTATCGATCACGAAAGAAGCGAACCGAAAGAAGCGACTCAAAATTAGTCCGTCTGGTCCGGCGTTTCGCTTATCACCCTGGTTCTTTCGTAATGCCAAGAGTGTCCCAGAGAGTGTCGACCGATGATCTCTCTCGCTCGTGAGTCGATCGGTGATCATCTCTCTTGGCTCGTATGCGGGTCTTCAGCTTGTTTGCAGCCTGGCATGCAAGCTAGCTGGCTGGCTGGCGGCTAGCTGGCTCTACCGATATCGGCGGCTGTCACTTTGTTGTTGTGATGTGTTGTGGCGGCTAGCTGGCTCTACCAATAGCCGCGGCTATTGGTAACATGCGCCATCTTCAAAGTTTCTATAATACATACAAAAAAGGGTTCTGCACCGCATATGTGACACTGGTTCTCGGGCTCTGACCGATAGTAGCTCCGATGACCAATAAACGAGTTTCAAATGCTGTCAGAAACTCGGTCTTGTATTCTGCCTCGAGCTTCTAGTCACTTCATGTGACTTGATCTCGTGTAGATTTCACCCCCAAAACTCCTACACCGCTAGCGCAATACTTTCAACCACCAGAGTATGTACTGCCGGCCGAAGCAAAGCCGTGACGGAAGAACATGGGAAGGTGGCTAGTGCACCGCAACATGCTTTCGGCTCGCTCGCTGGCTGACGATCTACCTCCTCTGACGGGAGGTTGTCGGAATCTTTTTGCTAGCCCCCCGCCCGACACCGGACAGAAGCGCAGTAGCCTCGCCGCGCCGCGCTAACGACCGTGGGAATGTTGTCGTATGTAAAAGCGCTCAAAGGATCGGCCCGACCGTGTCGTTGTTCACGGTTCACGGTGTATATTGCACAAACTGCCTTTTCGTCCTTCGCTTAGTGGATGATGGCCAGCTTAACGGTGTATTAGTGTCGTCTCCTCATTTATATGCGTTCCCAGTGTTGGCGTGGCCAGTGTTGGCCGGAGGGATCTCCTCCACGGATCCTTCTTCTCGCTCCCTGGCCCTGTCTGTGTGTGTGTCAAGCGCACCTACCCGCTTTCGCATCCATGTGCTTCGCGTGCGTGCCTCTCGCTCGCTCTCGCGTGTTGTTTTAGTATTTAACCCCAAACGGGCGCGCGCGGCAACTGATGTTTCTCAATTTTCCACTTGAAAAGGATACACATACACACCCCGGGGGGGGGGCACTTGCTCTCTCAAGTGCGGATGGGAGCCTACCGGAAGTGCGGGTATACCTGCTCTTGAGGTAGGTGCTGTCAGACCCGGACCCGCAGTGGATTACTGTCGAGTAAAAAGGATGCTGGTATCCACCCAACACAAAAAAACAAGAAAGAAACCGAGGGAAAAACAGACCCTTTCCGGATGGAGCCGGATTCGGTTCGGGTATCCTTCTGATCCCATCTCTACCACACACACGCCCCTCTGCCGCGCTTTGACAACGGAAATGATTTGAAAACGATCTTGCCTGCGGTTGACTTTTATGGGCTCCACACAGAGTATACAACAACAACAACAACGGCAACAGCATGTGATAGTGTTCTCTCCTCTCCAACACAACGACGCACGGCGCGCTGGTCTCTCTTTCGCGCCAAGTACTGTGCCGCCCCAGCAGTCAGAACCATGTGGAGAAGGAGTCCTTCGCGAGCTGGAAAAGGATAATGTCGACGTCGTTTCGCGGCGTTCGGCGCCATAAAAACGCCCGAGACCACACACTCCAAAAGGTTTATGGGTGTTTGTATAGGGAAAATGAGTTCACCCCGGTTTGGGTGTGTGTGTGTTTGGGCGCGTCGGCAACCGGAACCCCCCCTGAACCGGAAGGGAAGACGGCAACGACGACGACGACCAGCAGCACAGAGCGGGCGCGATGGTGCCTGGCGCGTTGATTGAGTTGAAAGGTGTCAAGTACTTGGCCGCCGCCACCGCCACGTCCGGGACCTCACTTTAAATATTTTCTTTACCTCTTCATCGCATTCCTGGGCCCAGTCTTATATTGACATTCCACATATTTTTCGCCGAGTTCCACAGCACAGCACCGCCCGTCCGTTCGCCCTCCCGTCATCGCTTCCGGCTTCCGGAGGGACGAGATTTTCCGGCGGCAGGCGAGATAGTAACAAGAAGGGCGGGAAAAAAGAACCTAACCACGAAAAGAGCAAGGCAGAGGGGACCTGGGCAACCCCCGGAAAAAAAGCCCGGAAACGGGTCGTGAAAATGTGGCAACACAAATTCCCGGGTGGAAGATTTATTTAATGGTCTTTTAAGTTAGTGACACAAAGACATCCGTGACGTTCCCCGCCGGGCGCTCTACCCTGCCGGTTCCTCCTCAGTGAAGGACAGATTTTGCACCGGGTGTGCTCGCTCTCTCTCTCTCTGTCGCTCTTGCGCTGTCACACCTGCACTGCTCAGAGCGTGACACCGCAGACGGCCATATTTTGTCGCGTACCGAAACCAGTTCCGTTTCGGTCGCGTTGAACAACGACGAGGACAGCCACCGTCGTGGACGATTGTTTTAGTTTGGAAAGATGAACCGAACTATGTAGGCAATTTCGTCGTTGTGCTCTTTTTCCCGACGGCTTTTCCGCAATGGCCTAGGCTCATTAGGAGTGCCAGAAGTTACACAGCAAATATGCCTTCGAAGAATGATGTTTTCTTGGCGATGTTTTTTACAATTTTTATTCCGATTTTTCGAATTCGTGAAATCGTTCGTCAAGATGGCCGCCATTTTGATAAAATTAAACAGTTATATAAAGTTCTGAATACTATAGTGGCCGATGTGCTATAACGGATGCGTGAACTGCTCGAATTTGCAATAAAATTCGCCCTTATAACTTTTTTGCAAACGCCTAAAGTTATGCAATCAGCAGCACATTATATGGAACATTGCCTAGCATGTTCTCTTGTTGTTTTTGCTTTTTATAGTAAAGTAAAAGAAACTTGTTTTTGATCGCCAGAATAAAAGTGGATCGACAAATTTAAGAAGAAGCAAATAAAAAGTCCCAAATTTTCCTGTATCCTATGGAACAAATCATACTTGTCATCGCATAACCAGGTCTTGTCGAAGTGAAAATATTCCTCCACAACGTGGGCGATAAAAAAAAATTACATAACGCGCTGATGGTGGGCTCAAATCCACATGCAACACGTTGCATCCACTCCTCCACAACCCGATTCGATTCAATATAACCTAACACTGTAAGTAAGCCCTCGCCATAATCCATAGCCATCGCTCTTAGACGCCCGGTTGCCCTTTTCATCCCTCTATGCCCTCTGATCTCTCGCCGGGGCCATCAACCTGGCCTGCAATTGCACTTTGCGCACATCGATAGCGGCACTTCAGCTTTTTAAGGGCACCACCCCGTGACACTCACAACGTGCTCACTCGCTGCTTTGACCGACGGCCAGTTATAGTTCAACGGAAATTAGTAGAACATTCCACTGCTCTCCTCTCTCAAAGGTCCCCACCACCGGCGGCCGCGTTTGCTTCAAATAACTGCGGACCGGACCGATGGTAGGTCACAGGGACGACGACGTGGCAGCCCCACCAGCGACGGAAATATGGTTCCCGTGTCAAGCATTAAACGGAGGCTAATTGGAATATTCACACAAAATGGAACGATTATTTCAGCACCTTTGCTCTCCCCCGCCACTCGGGTGCCACCCCCTTCCGTGTCCTGCAGCGTGGTCTTTGGTGGGCCCCAAAACGAGAGAGAGAGAGAGCGAGAGAGAGTGAGGCAGAGTATGGTTCACGCGCCGTAGTTGCGAGAGGCGGTCGATGGCAATTTTCAACTTCAACTCGGTAAATCTGTTGCTGCCATGTGGAAATATTTATTATTATTCGGTTTTTCGCTTTCATTTTCGCTATCTCGCTCTGTTACGGACAGTAACATCAGCAGCTCGATAGCGCGGCGGTCGCGATAGGAGTGACGCTGATTTGGGGTAGTTCCGAGACCCACCCCCGAAGGAGTCCCCGGCCGGCGTAACGCGGAGAACAACCTCGATCACTCGCCCCCCGGAAGAGTCTCCGGCCGACGTCAGCCGAGGGTAACACCGATCACGCCTCGCCCTATATAAGGGGCGGCAATTTGGGGCAGAGCGCCAGTTCAACAGTGACACTCGAAGTAACCGCACGTGCGAGCAAAGAATAGAACAAAATACAAGTTTTTTAATTACACTTTTCACCAAATAACAGTGTCTTTAATTATCTTTGTTTCCGGCCAATGTTGCGTTCGCAACATTTTTAAAAAACTTGCCGCATTCTACGCCGCGTGTGTAATAGTGCGCCAGTGGCTTAAAGGCAAGCAGTGTAAAATCGTGTAGTGACAAGTTTCGCCCGGCCGTCGAGCGGCCCACGATTGTGTGAAACACTGAACGCGCTTGATTAGGTGTGCCCGAAAGTCGTGCAGTGACAGGTTTCGCCCGGCCGTCGAGCGGCCCACGACCACACGGACAGGTGCACACGGCCACCACAGTGCACGCAAGTGTAGTGAACTCGGACTTAACGACATAATCGTGTAGCGACAAGGTTTCGCCCGGCCGTCAAGCGACCCACGATTGGGTCACATTTCGCATCGATTAGGTGCCAGTGAAAGTCGTGTAGCGACAAGTTCCGCCCGGCCGTTGAGCGGCCCACGACCACACGCATGGAGCGTCACGAGCTCAGCCCGGCGTCAGGCAGCCAACCAGCGACGCCACCCGGGCCAATCGCCAATTCCACCGTTGACCCATTACGGGCACAGGCTATGGCAGGAGAACAATGCGGATCCTCGCTGCAACAGTTGGAGGTTTTGTGTGTTAAAAACAGTCTCATTCTCAACGAACACCCCTGGTAAGTCCGAGAATAATTTGAATCCAAAAAAGGCGGCGAGCAATCATCGGGCCTTTCATCGGTTTGGAACAGAATTTTAATTTTAGTTTCTTTTGACAACGTTTGCACAAAAAGGCAAACATTTCAAGGGAATCAATCGTTACTGCTTTGATTATTTCATTTCAAAGCGCCCCATTTGGGGGGGCCTCGAAACGTTGGAAACCCCAAAACCGTCCACCCAGTTCATAGCACTTCGCTAATGGCCTGCACTTCAGCCGGCTCTCCGACATCCATCAGCAACCGTAAATTCGGACCACTTCGGGCTCGGAAAATGATGAAAACTCATCCGGCTGGACCCCCCAGCGGCGGCGGTCAGAAAAAGACGAGAGTTCTCCACCATATAAAACGCTAAGCTAATAATTAGTCAACATGCTCCCAAGTGCTTCGCGTAGCACAAATGTTGCCGCATTTTGGTGTCCCCCCACAGAGAGAGAGAGAGCGGCGGCATCCGATGGGTGGTAGTGTAAACGCCAAAGGCAAACTTTGCTTTCATTTGCCAACTGCAATGCAACTCTCGGCCACGCACACAAACATGGCGCCGCTCTATCCACGCCATCGAAGCACGTAATTGAATGTTTGGACAAATTTTGACCCTTGAACGGTAGTGGAGCGAGATAGCGAAAATGAAAGCGAAAAACCGAATAATAATAAATATTTCCACATGGCAGCAACAGATTTTCCGAGTTGAAGTTGAAAATTGCCATCGACCGCCTCTCGCAACTACGGCGCGTGAACCATACACTGCATCACTCTCTCTCTCTCTCGCTCTTTCTCTCTCGTTTTGGGGGCCACCAAAGACCACGCGGCAGGACACGGAAGGAGGTGGCTCCAGAGTGGCGGTGGAGAGCAAAGGTGCTGAAATAATCGTTCCATTTTGTGTGAATATTCCAATTAGCCTCCGTTTAATGCTTGACACGGGAACCATATTTCCGTCGCTAGTGGGGCTGCCACGTCGTCGTCCCTGTGACCTACCATCGGTCCGGTCCGCAGTTATTTGAAGCAAACGCGGCCGCCGGTGGTGGGGACGTTTGAGAGAGAAGAGCAGTGGAATGTTCTACTAATTTCCGTTGAACTATAACTGGCCGTCGGTCAAAGCAGCGAGCGAGCACGTTGTGAGTGTCACGGGGTGGTGCCCTTAAAAAGCTGAAGTGCCGCTATCGATGTGCGCAAAGTGCAATTGGCCAGGTTGATGGCCCCGGCGAGAGATCAGAGGGCATAGAGAGGGCATAGAGGGATGAAAAGGGCAACCGGGCGTCTAAGAGCGATGGCTACGGATTATGGCGAGGGCTTACTTACAGTGTTAGGTTATATTGAATCGAATCGGGTTGCGGAGGAGTGGATGCAACAACGTGTTGCATGTGGATTTGAGCCCACCATCAACGCGTTATGTGATTTTTTTTTTCATCGCCCACGTTGTGGAGGAATATTTTCACTTCGACAAGACCTGGTTATGCGATGACAAGTATGATTTGTTCCGTAGGATACAGTAGAATGTGAGCCTTTTTCTTTGCTTCGTGTTAAATTTGGCGATCCACTTTTATTCTGGCGATCAAAAACAAGTTTCTTTTACTTTACTTTAAAAAGCAAAAACAACAAGAGAACATGCTAGGCAATGTTCCATATAATGTGCTGCTGATTGCATAACTTTAGGCGTTTGCGAAAGAACTATAAGGGCGGATTTTATTGCAAATTCGAGCAGTTCACGAATCCGTTATAGCACATCGGCCACTATAGTGTTCCGAACTTTATATAACTGTTTAATTTTATCAAAATGGCGGCCTTCTTGACGAACGATTTTACGTATTCGAAACATCGATATAAAAATTGAAAGAAAACATCGCCAAGAAAACATCATTCTTCGAAGGCATATTTGCTGTGTAACTTCTGGCACTCCTAATGAGCCTAGGCCATTGCGGAAAAGCCGTCGGGAAAAAGAGCAGAACGACGAAATTGCCTACATAGTTCGGTTCATCTTTCCAAACTAAAACAATCGTCCACGACGGTGGCTGTCGTCGTCGTTGTTCAACGCGACCGAAACGAAACTGGTTTCGGTACGCGACAAAATATGGCCGTCTGCGGTGTCACGCTCTGAGCAGTGCAGGTGTGACAGCGCAAGAGCAACAGAGAGAGAGAGAGACAGCGAGCACACCCGGTGCAAAATCTGTCCTACACTGAGGAGGAACCGGCAGGGTAGAGCACCCGGCGGGGAACGTCACGGATGTCTTTGTGTCACTAACTTAAAAGACCATTAAATAAATCTTCCACCCGGGAATTTGTGTTGCCACATTTTCACGACCCGTTTCCGGGGTTTTTTTCCGGGGGTTGCCCAGGTCCCCTCTGCCTTGCTCTTTTCGTGGTTAGGTTCTTTTTTCCCGCCCTTCTTGTTAATATCTCGCCTGCCGCCGGAAAATCTCGTCCCTCCGGAAGCCGGAAGCGATGACGGGAGGGCGGACGGACGGGCGGTGCTGTGCTGTGGAACTCGGCGAAAAATATGTGGAATGTCAATATAAGACTGGGCCCAGGAATGCGATGAAGAGGTAAAGAAAATATTTAAAGTGAGGTCCCGGACGTGGCGGTGGCGGCGGCCAAGTACTTGACACCTTTCAACTCAATCAACGCGCCAGGCACCATCGCGCGCGCTCTGTGCTGCTGGTCGTTGTCCTGGCCGTCTTCCCTTCCGGTCCATAGGGGGTTCCGGTTGCCGACGCGGTCCAACACACACACTCAAACCGGGGTGAACTCATTTTCCCTATACAAACACCCATAAACCTTTTGGAGTGTGTGGTCTTGGGCGTTTTTATGACGCCGAACGCCGCGGAACGACGTCGACATTATCCTTTTCCAGCTCGCGAAGGACTCCTTCTCCACATGGTTCTGACTGCTGGGGCGGCACAGTACTTGGCGCGAAAGAGAGACCGAGAGTGAGCGCGCCGTGCGTCGCTGTGTTGGAGAGGAGAGAACACCATCACATGCTGTTGCCGTTGTTGTTGTTGTGTACTCTGTGTGGAGCCCATAAAAGTCAACCGCAGGCAAGATCGTTTTCAAATCATTTCCGTTGTCAAAGCACGCCGGAGGGCTTGTGCGGTAGAGATGGGATCAGAAGGATACCCGAACCGAATCCGGTCGGAAAGGGTCTGTTTTTCCCTCGGTTTCTTTCTTGTTTTTTGTGTTGGGTGGATACCAGCATCCTTTTTACTCGACAGTAATCCACTGCGGGCCCGGGTCTGACAGCACCTACCTCAAGAGCAGGTATACCCGCGCTTCCGGTAGGCTCCCATCCGCACTTGAGAGAGCAAGTGCTCCCCCCCGGGGTGTGTATGTGTATCCTTTTCAAGTGGAAAATTGAGAAACATCAGTTGCCGCGCGCGCCCGTTTGGGGTTAAATACTAAAACAACACGCGAGAGCGAGCGAGAGGCACCCAAGCGAAGCACATGGATGCGAAAGCGGGTAGGTGCGCTTGAAACACACACAGATAGGGACATGGAGCGCGAAGAAGGATCCGTGGAGGAGATCCCTCCGGCCAACACTGGCCGCGTCGAACGCATATAAATGAGGAGACGACACTAATACACCGTTAAGCTGGCCATCATCCACTAAGCGAAGGACGAAAAGGCAGTTTGTGCAATATACACCGTGAACCGTGAACAACGACACGGTCGGGCCGATCCTTTGAGCGCTTTTACATACGACAACATTCCCACGGTCGTTAGCGCGGTACGGCGAGGCTACTGCGCTTCCGTCCGGTGTCGGGCGGGGGGCTAGCAAAAAGATTCCGACAATCTCCCGTCAGAGGAGGTAGATCGTCAGCCAGCGAGCGAGCCGAAAGCATGTTGCGGTGCACTAGCCACCTTCCCATGTTCTTCCGTCACGGCTTTGCTTCGCCCGATAGTACATACCCTGGTGGTTGAAAGTATTGCGCTAGCGGTGCTGGAGTTTTGGAGGTGAAATCTACACGATACTAGTATGAAGTCACATAAGGTGACTGGAAGCTAGGTAGAAAACGGGCCAGTTCCTGACAGCCCGAAGTCTGGACAGCATTTGAAACTCGTTCCCCAAGCATATCCGACGTGACTACACGGAATACTTGTATTTGGGCTCTGTTAGTTTGAAAACAACGATTACTTGTAGTATGTTACTCAACTCTGGTCCGTTTCAGTGACTGGCGGACGGATCATTTTGGTTGGCATTACGACCTGAAACCGTAGAGTGAGCTACTATCAGTCACAACCCGATTACCTGTTTCACATATGCGATGCAGAACCCTGTTCAATTCGTTTGTTTGGCAGATGCTCTGTCAGTTGAGCTCTCTCAGCTACGAGTTTATTGGCGTCCAGATTGCAATAACTGGACTGGATGAGATTACAATAATATGTTACATACTCTTTGGAACTAGTGTAAAACAGCTTAGTGGACCACCATGGACAATAAGGAACCATGAAAACAACTCTCAGAATGACATAGTAACAGATATCAGATTGTTTTTCCATTAATACATGGTTCAAATTGATCATTTGTTGTCAGTAGCGATCTGTATTAACAATTTCACCAGGTTTTAGGAGCTTGTGATACACCACACCTTTCTGGTTTCATCAGAAACACAACTGTGTCTTTTTGTCAAAACGATCTGGTTTTGCAGTCGAAGTTGATGGGTGTCCCGGACTGATCTTCTCAAAATGAATCCACTTTCCATCCCCAATCACGATCTGATGGAGGAATGACTTCCTTTTGTACCTGGTGAGCAGAATTTCACATGTGGTGCTTTGGTTTTCCTGCTGTCTTTCGTTCAGTTCACGTGGTACCCATTTTCCGATCTTCTGGATCTTCCCATGGCTTTCAAGTGTCAGGATACGCAATACTATCCCAACTCTCTTGGCCGTCCGTGTGCACGGCAAACGACCAAGCAACCAATTGAAGCGAGAACATCATCCGGTGTTCGAGACGCGCGACGCTTCCGCCGATGTATGCCGTGTGGTGTTGGCGGAAACGTCGAGCTTTCGGCCACTGCACGGCTCACCCCCCACGTACATAGAGCCTCCTCTGCAGTTGCCCGTGCTCCGTCGACGTGCGTGCTGCAATAAGTGCGCAACGTGACTACTAAAAGCTCTCGCTCTCTCTCTCTGTATTCACGTCTATATATCCCTCTCGTTTGCTTGCTTCGTCGAGTGTCCTTGAAAGGATGCTTTCTTTCGCTCTCCACCCAAAGTTATGCTTTTCTCTCTCTCCTGCGAACCCAGAACGTGCCCTTTGTCGGACTTGTGAAGCAAGGTTCACTTGGATCGCACCGTGGCGGTGATGCTGGTGAGGTGGTGTAGAGGGGGCGCATTGTTGACTACGATCGGTTTCGGTGTATGGAAGAATAAATACTTCTTGAGTACGCGCTGCAAACATTTGTAAGTCGATTGCGCGCCCCATTCTCGTGGCGACGGCGGCGCCCAGGTCAATGTTGGCAATGCTGCAGTCAGAGCATCATCATGTTGCGGGGAGTGTCTGATGGAGGGCGGTAATTGCGTTGGTCATGGCTGCTGCTGCTGCTGGTTGGCGAGGAAATGTTGTTGCACAAAATGTGTTTCTTGCAGCAAAACTTCCCATGATCTGCACGCTGGACTTTGTTACTTTGTGCTTTGTGTAGCTTGGTTTCGGTTTCTTTCTTCGTCGTCGAATGGTCAGTTACTTCTGTAATTATTTTATATACATTTTAATGACTGTATGAGTTTGCATTTTTATGTTTTCTTTGTAAGTTCATTTTATTTAATTTATTAATTTGCCTTAATTCAGTTGGTCTTATCTTTTTCTTATCCTCTTTTATTTGTTCGTTGTTTTTGTTTATGTTTTAATGATTCATTTTCAAAGTTTAACACTATGTTTTTATGTTTCACATTCCTCTTTGGAAATTTCTCTACTTTACACCTTTGTTTTTGCTATGTTTCCAAGTTTGTTGTTAAAGTTTAATTACTTAATTAAATGTTAAAGCTTTAATTACTTTTTGTGTATGTTTTGTAATTTATTGTTCAATTTTCTTACATTAATGATGGTACAAACCAATTCGCCGTTACAAACCAAGACCGTCGCCGTTACCACAAATAGCGGCAACGAGTCCACTTTATTGTCGTGCAAAGAGAGAGTGAAAAAAATTCTTTCGCAAATTAAATGCCAATCGTTGTTCGTGGCATCGTTTCCAAACTGCTTTCTGGGGCCCACCTTGGTGCTATTCTCCCGTGATGTGTGAAATGGTGGTCGAATCGAAAGCGAGCACGTTGCTACCGCCTGCCCTCCCGCCCAATCGCTGGTGGCGTGGCTGTGCGGTTAGAACCTTCTGGCAGGATGTTCCGTCGTGCCCCGATGTCCATGCGAAAAAGTCCGCCATCATGAAGCAGCAGCGCCCGTTTCGTCTACGTGCACGAAGCACGAACACAGGGTGTTCCTCCATTATTGGATCCCCCGCTGTGGAAGCCAATAGGTAGCCACCCTTGGAATTGCCCTGCAGCCGTCCCGACACCGACCGAGCAACGACGAAGCAGTGCATTTTCTTTTTTCCCCGGCTCGTTTGTGACCCGTCGACAAGAGCCGCGGGTGATGGTATTTTCAGCAGCGGCGACCGAGACCAAGATTGGATTGTGTTCGTTTGGGCGGGGAGGCGCGAGTGCAAATGATCATCACACCGGAGCTGCTGTGACCACACGAGTGTGTTGTGTGCCTCGTGGTGCTAACCTTAGCCGCAGCCGCGGAACGTTATTTACTGAAAAGAGCGAACGGGCGGGCGAGAGTCTGGGAGAGGTTGGAGCAAAAGTTTATTAAACCGTATTTTTCCAACTCACAGGAGCGCTCTGAACTCAACTGTGGCATACAGCATAATTACTCGCAAATTGTTAGCAAATGTGGTGCGCGCCGCCAGCACCCTTTTGTGAAACGGAGAAGAAGAAAGACCTGTTGGGTGGACGCGGCGGCCTGGAACCGCATAACCACCACCGAGAGCTGCACATAAACTGCTGCGTGCGGTGTGCTCATGAAGTGCGAATGTTATTGGCTTTCCTTTTTGCCGGCTATGTCCTTCGAGCCACAGGTCCGATGAGGAGCTCCCGCTGCTTGCTAGTTCAGTTGGATGAAAAAAACCCAAGCAAGGCAGCACTATCTCGGACAGCTACAATTTTGTGTAACAACAGTCCACTACGTCACCGGTCCATTCTCACGCGAGATAGAGAGAGACAGCATTGTGAATAAATCCCACAGCATTAAGAAGCTGCGGAACACGACGCTGCTGACGGTTGACAAAGTTGCAAAGTGGAACTACTTTATTGCTCAACCGAGAATCTCCCAGAGTTTTCCCGGAGAGTCAGAGTCACCGTCACTAACGAACTTTCGCTGGTGGATCCTTGCGCCGTTGTCGTTTTGGTGCTTTGGAACTTGCAACTACCAAGATGAAAGTAGTTCCGAGAGCCACACAGAAAAATGTCCTCCATAGCTCGGCTCGTTTCAAAAGGATGCCCGAAAAGTATCGATCGCAGCAGGCCAAGAATGCACATCGCGTTCGCTTGACGAGTCGTCCGACAACAGATGGCACCCCCCGGACTCGTCGCGGGGGCTTGGGGCGCCCCCGATGAGTCCTCTGTCTCTTTTGCCCGTGATCGGTCCGCCTGAGAGCTGAGCTGGCTGTTGCTGGCTGTTCGACTCCTTGCTGCAGTGGCTCAAGTGCACACAGCGCGCCCACGTGACGCGCCGACAGAGGTCCTTATTCCAATCGAGCGTCTGTTTGTGTTTGTGCTCGCTTCGTTTGCCCAAACGTTCGACAGGGAAGGTAGAGAGAATGAGGGAGAGTGAGAAAGAGAGAGAGGAAGAGTGCATCTGTTGGTGCGCTGTGATCCTTAAGGGACACTCTGTGACGTCCTCTTCGCTATGCTGGAATATCCTGCATTTTCCATCCCATCCTTTCCGAGAGAGATTGCCGCGATGCAGGCGCCTTGGCCATGTGCCACCGATCGACGTTAGGGTGTGTGTGTGTGCGGGGGAAGCTGTATGAGTCACGGCACACACACACGCACACATACATGCGCCCTGTACATGGGCTAGCGGCGACTGTACCTTGCCGCCATATGGCGGTCGCCTTTTTCTGTATTTTCATCGGCGAAAGAGAGAGCGAGAGCGTGTTAGAAAGAGCGAGAGAGAGTGAAGCAGAGAGCACGAAAATTGTGAGAGAAATGCACACACACACACACACACTTCTTGGCGGTGTTGTTCTTCCGACCGACCAACACACACACACGTGTCTAGCCTTCTTGTTCTTGTCTAGCGATGTTTTCTCTCCTTTTCCCCCAAACTGACGCACACCATCGCTCGCTGCCGTCGGCGTGTGTGTGTGTGTGTGCTGCAGAACCCAGGAAAATTCCCGGACCGGCATGGCATGGCGTGGCGGGCCCCGGGTTCTTTGCCGCGTGCTCACGCATACTCACGCTCTCTTCTCGCTGCCATCTTGCCATCACGACGAAGCAGGGGAAAAGCTGGAACTTTGAGCCGCACGGTTCCTCAAGTCGGCCGGCAGTGTCTCAGCAGCTGCTGTCGCAACAGGAACACGGCCTCTAGACTCAGCAGCCCTCTCTGTAGGACTTCGGTTCAGTCAGTGTTCATCCGTCGGTCGGTCAGTCGGTCCGTTGTTGTTGTCCTACGCGAAGTGTGAGTGAGAGAGAGAGAGCGAGAAAGAGTGAGTGAGAGAGTGAGAGTAAACAGAAAGGTACACACTCGAGTGTGTGGCGACGACCGCAACAAGGATAACGGGTGGTTCTCGGGATGAAGTGCTGCACAGCACTCCTCGGGACATATCAACATCCCCTTACTACGCCAAGGCGCTTTCCCGAAGGTGCTCTCGAGCTCAAGGATATTCAGCAGCAGAAGGAAGAGGATGTTCCAAGGGAACAAAACAAACAAACGAAGGGAGTTAAGTGTTGTGGGGAGGTGGCCAGGGCGGGGGGCAAGTAGAGAACCGTGCGCCAGTGGAGATGCAGCACAAAGAACCACTTCAGAAGTGATTCACGGAGTCGGTCGGAACCGCCGATCATCATCTCAGAGTGTGAAAGAGAGAGCGCGCACCATTGCGAAAGTGCATTACACAGATGGTCTCGTTGCGGCTGTGTGCGTCTGTGTGTGAGAGTGTGTGTTGATTCAGGTGGCCCTATCTACCTCCCTCCTAGAAAGGTGACTGAGAGCGCGCGTGCGCTCTCTCTCTCTCACTCCATTTCCCATGTTTTCAGGGGAATTTCCCCTGCTGCTGCCGGGAAAACGTGTCATGTACGTGTCGCCTTCTTTGTGTGTGTGTGCGTGGTGCTGCGGCGTACTTTGTGTGTCTCCTCTCCCGATCGCGTATCGAGGAGATTCTAGCGGAACCGAATGAGAGAGCAGCACCCTAGCACACTCTGCCCCGTCCGAGGTGATGAAAAGTGCGTCAAGAAGGTGAAGAGGGGGTCAGAGAGGGGGACAGAGGGGTGGTTTGCGGCCCCATGGCGGGGCTACTACCAGTTGAGTAGTGAAGCAACGGCAGCAGCGAGCCATGTAAAAATCCGTGCACCTAAATTATTCACTCCGCGCGCTGGCAATCTCCGACTGCCAGCCGCCGTCGCCCCGAGTCAAGTACGTGCCGCACCCTTGCCCACCTTCACCGGCCCCCCCCCCCCGGGCGGGTCTACAAGTCAGAGCGGGCGGTCGGTCGGTCGCGGCCATGTTGGTTTTTCATTTTATGCATGCAAATTCGCGAAATGCTTCGATGCACTTTATTCACCTCGCGCATGGTCGCCGTCCCGTGGTCACGCCGCTCCCTCTGCCGCCGCCCTTGAATGCCCTTGCACATGCACCGAAAAAAAAACAACAAATAAGCCGCGCTCGCAAATCCTTTTTATCTCGCGCGCCCTTTATGGCGCGACGCCGATTTATTTTGTGTCGAGGATTGCACCCGGACCCGGCAAATGGCCGTCGTGTAATCTCGGTTAAGTAAATTTGTTGCACCGGCGTCCATCTCCGTGTGTCGTCCACTCGAAGGCGCGGTGGACAATTGACTTACGCGCCGCGCCGAGGTTTTTATGGAGACCAAACAGGATCTCGGATGGGTGTTTTAATATTCATCTCAGTGGGCGCTGCATCTTGCCCCTTTCCCAAATGGAGCATTTCATCGGGCTTCTCACTTCCGTCGGCTTCTTCAAAGGAGGATCAAAGGATCGTAATGCGAATTGATCGACCCCGAATCAGTGAATGCTAATCCCCTCCGTGTGTTACTTATTCACTGGCCGCCGTAGTTTCTAGCAACAGGTCTAAATTGTGTGTCACAACTTGCTACAGATTAGCTCCGTGTGCGTGTGTTTGTGTGTCCGTGTGCTGGAGAAGAAATGTGAGTTTGAGAAGCAGAGCAGCTCGATCATCGACGACAGCAGATACTCTAAACGTGGTGTTACAGCGTAATGGATCCACGTGCTCCTCGCAGCCGATTCACGCTTGCCGACGGCATCTTGCATTAAGGACTTGAGACTTGTGCAGCCCGGCGGACCCGGAAAACGTCGTCGTCGTCGTCGAGCGTCGTCGGACTAAGCAAACCTCTAGCGCCGCGAAAGCCTCAAGAAAGACAAGCAATCACAAGATGGAATGGATACCACGAGGGTTGACCAACATCCACGCACCGATCCCCCTGCCCGGTAAGATCCCCGTGCGCTCTGGGACGCAGCGTGTGCAGTAGTAGTTTGCGTTCTGTCAACATTCCGTCACTCTCCGCAACACCCTCCCAGCAATCAATATCCGAGGGAAGAATGTAATAAAACTGTGGTTCTGCTCACAAGCAGAGAGGCAGGCAGCAGCATGATGATGATGGGGTCCGATGATGATGATAGTCACCACCGTCTTTCCATCACCGACTTTGTCCCGCGGGCTCGAAACGGGTGCCGTGCCGTGGAACACAATCTTTTTCCGGTTATTATGCAAATTTGTGCTCACCGCCTCGCAGCGTCTTCAGAGTCGAGTTCCTGGGTTCCCCCGGGGGCCGGGGACATCTTATGGAAGCGCGGACGGCGCACTCGTGTTTGCCTTCATAATACCTTATGATGGGAGTTTGCGAAGAGTGTAGTCCTTCTTCGGCTTCGCTTCACTTCTTCGCCTTGCTTGTTTTTCTTTCCTTTTCGCCGCCGCCACCAGTGTTTGCATTCGCTGTAACACTAACTTTTCCAGTGCGCGCGGCAAGGAAATGAATACACACCCCGCGGTCTCCTTATGCCCCCCCTCCCCACCGGTGCACCCGGTCTCGGCCCGGCTTTTGTCGGGATTTTCTCAACCGACCGAAAAAGAAAGATTCGCCAAAGTTACGCGAACAAAACGTCGGGCTATATGGGTGGGTGGATCCGGAACACTCACTGTGTGTGTGTGTGTGTGCTGGCCGGGAGGAATGTTTTCTTATTATAATTCCTCCGGGAACCTGTGCGACGACGATGGCGACCCGTCAGGTTCGGTTTTTTTTCTCTTTGCTTCCGATGGCCGCCGGCGGGTGGATTCGGGATCGGGTTGGGTGGATTTTTCTCGATCCCCCCTTTGCCTTCGGTCTTCGATGTGAACCTACCCTCCCCAATAATCGATACAATGATTGGAATTTGATTTCGGGTTTGCTTGAGTGTGGGCAAACCGGAAGTTGATAGCACACTGTTATGAAATAGTTCGCTGTAGTATCATGAGTTTAATTGCTTTTTGGTACGTCGATTATACGACCAACTAGCCACTGCACCCCGAGTTTATACTCGTCAGTTCTCGAAAACTCGAATTTGAGTGCAAAACTTTCAGTTGGCGATTCGAATAATAATGAATAGGATAACGAGCCGGACCGTGGGGTGCAGACAAAAGGCGACCTAAAGATAAGGTTTGTTTTCTTTCTCTCACTTTATGATGCGCTTTGTTTGATGCGCCAAAGCATAAAGCGTATCTGTAATACGGCATTATGACCTCGACTTGATTCGATGCGACTCTGTAACAGTTTTCTTCGAACGGGATCAGAAAGCCAATAATGGTGATAAATTGATAAAGAAGCCGTGATATAAAAGAAGTTAAAAAGCATTTTCAAAAGTCTTCGCAAAAGTGAAGCTTCGCCAATTTGCATCGATCTTTTCGAATGCGGGAGGACAAAGAGTTACGTTTTCCCCCTTTTTCTCAGGACTCATGGTTTTGGGTTAGCTTTTGTGCGGTTTGAGGAGGCTTGTGTTGAAAACAATTTGACGACAGCTCTCGGCCTTTTTATGCGCCTCTTTTTTCAACTCCCACAATCGATAAAAGAGCAAATTTATGGTCGCCACCGAGCTCTGTGCAAAACCGCGACACCCTGCGCCCCATCCGTGGCATGATGGAACCATCCTTTGTTCAGCCCGTGCCGTGTCACGATCGGGTCGCAATCGGGTGTGTTGCCTGTGGTGCAGCAGTTAACAAATCGTCAAACACGCACATCACGCCGAGCCAACATCATCCCGAGAGTAGGTGGTGTTGCGCGAAGTTGTGAGAGTGAAAAATCACTTCCCACAACCACTCGCCGTCGGTTTCGCGGGAGGTTTTAACTTTCGCAAGCCGTGTGTGTGTGTGTAGATGGGCCAAGTAAATGATCCAGATCCAGAATGGCGACGACGGCGGCTTCGGGGGTCCATCTGACAAGGAGGACACGACTTACACGCCACGCAGACGACACAGATCCTTGGGGAAAGTGAGTGTCGCACAGCCAATCGTGTTTCGAGCGGGGAAATTTGGGCCTTCTCCGTCGCTCGGTCAGTTCTCCTCGTTACACACGCACACAGGAAGCTTGACTCCTCGTGCAGAGGACTCGACACTGTTGATTTAGCGATGGCGGAACCAGCCTTTTGTGCAGGTATTGGTAGCTACTCCGCTCGTCTTTTCTCTCTCTCTCTCTCTGTCTCTCTCTCGGTGATGGCCGCACAACGTGTGAAGCATACCGCCCGCGCGCGGCCGCGTCGGCCGCATCGTGTTTATTATCCACTTGAGTTCATATTTAATTTGACATCGACACCATCACCATTAAAGCGGGAGCGCGGGCGAGTCACTTCGGTTCACTAAGTGGGTGGTAAATACAGTGACTGCCTGCCGGGTTCGTTCCTGGCTTTCCCCACGGCGCACACACCCCGCCCGCTTTGCCGGTCGCTTTTCCGGTTCGTTTCTTCACTCTCTCTCTCCCATCGCGGGTCGATGGAGGCGCCTGGTCGTCGGTGATGGATGCGCATGGTGCCCCACGCTGACGGAGTGGTGGACGCCCGCGCACCCCGTTTCGTCGCCATCCGAAACCCCTCGGTTTAACCTCGAACCGTCGCAAATAATCGCTTGAGCGGATACAGAGCAATGCGCTCGGCGGGGTGGCCGTCCCAAAAGAGAAGGACGACGACGACGGTGGGGCGATGATGATACGGATTTATCTAATTAGTGAGCTGATAAAATACTCACCACCATTTCCCGACCCCGACCGGATGTTCCTGTCCCCCTCTCGCTCTCTCTTTCTCCCGTTTCGGGTAAAAAACCCGGTGGAACAGCCCAGTCACTTCTCGGTCGAGGCGTTCGTTGGGTTTATTTTATTTGCGACCATATTTTAGCGCACCCCAGCAGAGAGAGAGTCGTGAGCAGTCGTGACTGCGGCCGCCCTTTTACTATTTGTAATCGCGTCATTTGTCGTAATGTTTTATGATTCTTTCCTCTTCCTTTTTCTTTCTCCCGTGTGTGGCCGTGCCACGACGTTGGACGGTTTTACTTCTTTTTTATTACACCATTCCGGATTACTTGCCGGTTTCCGTGTCCGTGGCGCTGCACTTGCTGCGTGTGTTTGGCCTTTTCCTTTTTTACGACTTAATTCTTGTTTTTCTCTCTCTCCTTTTTCGCTTCATGAAACCCGAACCCGAGGGCGTCAGTTTTTCCGCTCCCACGGGGCCCACGCCCGTGTGTCCCGATTTGTGTGTTTATTTGTTTGTTTGCGCGCTCCGTTCGTCGTCGTCGAAGAAAAATATTCTCCGAAATCTCGGAGTTTGTTGAACGCGCGCGCCACACCCCGAAGGAAGGAAAAAAGGGCAAACCGCCATCGATGGTGGGTTTTTCCTGTTTTTTCTCTGTGCCTTTGTGGGTGAAGGATCGGCCCACGACCCACCCACGCTGCTGCCGGTGTGTGCGTCATGCCGTCATCCGTTCGCCTTTCTCGCTCACGCTCAGTCTGTCTTCGGTGGTCCAACAACCGAACACCGCCGCTCGTTCTGCGCACGCTTTCGGGCACCTTTGATTGTGACTTGTTGAGGTAAATTTGTCGGCAGTTAAGTAAAGCATCAATCAAACTCTTGGCTCTCGGGCCTTTCGGGGGTTGCCTGGCCAGTAAAGCTGGAGGTGGTCGCACACGGTGAATTATGATGGGTGTTTAACGTTTAACGCTTAAATATGCTCAGAATTTATCAATTACAACGCATGCCAACTAATGAAGGCTAAGCGCCTTTTTTGTGACCTCGACATCATGTCTCGAGGTTTCTGATTACGGGGAAGAAACCATTGCGCATTTCCTTTTGGAACTTTTTTTTCACAACCCGCGCACCACAAGATCAATGGAATCTTGCCGAGTAAATATCCCATATTTGTTTTGATTGAAACACCCTGTTCCGGAGGCTTTCTCTCTCACGCTTTCTTGCTCTCTCTCCTTCTCGCTCTCTGCCTTAAACCCAAACAAACACTAATTCAAAGAAGCCCAATCGAAAACACACATCATCAATCCCGGAGCCGGATGCCGCCGTATTCGATCGAAATATTCTGCGTGGCATGTGGTGATGATGATGATGATGATGTGTGTGTCGGTCGGTCGGTGTATCTTTCTTGTTTTCCGTCTTGCTCGTTTTGCTTTCTTTTAATTTCGATTCCGTTCACGAACGCGCGCGCTACGCACTAAAATGTTTTATTGATTCACATGTCGACATGTCGGCAACAGCAGGCCAGGCTGGCAGGAAGCGGATAGATTATCGGTCGGTCGGGTTTTTATAGCCCTGTGGTGGCGGCGACGGCGTGTGCGGGTTTTCCACATATGACGGGGGGTTATTATGGGTGAGCGCGAACGTGGTAAACGTTAATCTCGGCCCGAAGGCCCCGTCGTTAAGACGGACGGGTGCGTGTGTTGGTACGATTGGTTGGTAGCTCGGCATAAAACGGTCGAGAAAAGTACTGCAATTGGAACTGCATTAATACACGAGCGAGCGAGTGGATGAAAAGTGTTACCGAAATCAGTCTGAAGATGGCAGCACCAGTAAATGGAAGCGTGAATCTTCTGACAGTTAATCACCAAACACTTTTAGCCAACTGAGACGCGCAGATTTTGTGCAGCAATCATTTGAGTGAGTTCATGTCAGTGTCATTTAAATATTTGTTTTTCAAAGGCAGCTTCACCACTGTGCCATTTTGGGGCAGCTAAATTTAAACGTGGCCGGTGAGAGCTGGAGAGCGATGATCCGGACGTCCTAAAACTGCAATAACCGGCGCTAGAGGACCACCAAATTGAGTGTGGGACTTAGCAGGGGCAATGAAAACAGATCAAACACCGTGTTTGCTACATTTAAAATCAACATTTAGACATGAGAAAGCTATCCGGGCGTTGGCTGCCGCATTTGCTCACGTTGCCATCACGTTGCTTATGTTGCCATGGCGAAAATCCGCGAATCCGTGGTCTGAACTGCTTGACTATCCGACTTACTCACCCAGACCTAGCGCCAAGCAACTTCCTTTTTTTCTCCTCATCTGAAACGTTGCTCTCGGAGCGTTAAGATGAAGAAGTAATCCTCTTTTTGAACAATTATTTTGAAGAGAAAAAGTACCCCTTTTGGATTCCTGCGAGGTGTCCCTAATAATTTCGGATTCTTATGGCAATCCTTGTGTTCAATTTCCTTTTTTTTTTTAATGAAAACAGCAACAAAGTGGTTTTATTTCATTTTTTGTTGCTCTACACAAATAAAATGTTTCAATCGTAAAAACCAAAAATATTTACTGAAAAGATTTAAGGCCCCCTCCCTCTGTCAGATTAAACTCTTAGGCCAAAGTTAATCGAAAAATGGTCGACCGTGCCCACCTTGCGTTGTCAGTGACAACCAGCACACAGGCGGCGGCGGCGGCGCCGGCGACGAGTAGCGACAAGAAAATCCCGCAACTTCTGCTCAACCGAATGCCGGGGGCTCCCTAAATCATTCCTTAACCAACCCACCGACGAAATGCTCGGCCTTCGGGGCGTCGAAAATGCGGTCTTAAAACACAGTGCCCGGGCCCCTCGGGTTGTCGCGTTTGTCATCATTTGTCGCGCGAAAAGAAAGGAAAACCGAGCAAGAGAGAGAGAAAGGGAGAGAGTCAGAGTGAGAGGGGTTGGTGGCTGTCAGTGCCTACTGCCGAGGAGGCGACGACGACCGCAAGCAGAAAGCGAAGCGAGCGGTTGTCGTTTGTCGGACACTTTTTCACAGCCTTCATTAACTGCGTGACAGCTTTGATCACACCACTCATCTGTCACGGGAAGTTAAAAACACAACACACACACAGCACAGCACAGCGAAACTCGCGGTCGGCGGCCTCCGAAACCGAAACGGTCTCCTGTCATGTGGGTGCCTCA
The DNA here is from genome assembly GCF_943734635.1 of Anopheles cruzii. NCBI lineage: Eukaryota > Metazoa > Arthropoda > Insecta > Diptera > Culicidae > Anopheles > Anopheles cruzii. Next base: position 23,231 of record NW_026453876.1, read on the forward strand.
CGCGCCGTTAAATGATTGTTTGTTTATTGTTGCGCCGATGCTCGATGTGCTCGATTTTCACTTTCCGCTACGGGTGTGTGTGTGGGTTGGTGTGACATCGGTAGCTACCGGGTGGCGGCGGTGGTTTTTCTGTTCCGTTGCATGTTACTGTCGACGAGCTGACAGAGGACGACCATTTAGTGCCCGCATCGTTTTTTTCCTCGGATCCTCGGAGCGCGACCATTTTTTTTTTTGCCGTTCGGTCGGTGATGGGTTTCTGTGTGTGTGTGTGTCGAGGGGGATTTCGAGGACAAAAGCCAAAAATGTGCGATCGTTTCACTCTCTCTGCTCTATTAGCATTCGCAGCAAATGGGCGTGCGACATCTTTTAACATCGTAAAGACGTCAATTTTTGTAACTCAACAACGCAGACTTCACACACTGAGTACAACAAACAATAGCGCCCGAGCAACGGTTTGTGGTGTTAAAATAAACAATCCCCTTGCTGGACCAGTATCACTTTGGCCCATCATCAATTTGGCATCGTTTGGGGGGCCAGTTTTATTTTTAGAGCCTCGACCGATTGCGCCACGCCAAGAAGACCGGAACGCGCGCAACATCTGGTGTCGCTAGAGAAACTCACGTTGCGGTCAAACGACACACACGGACGAGTAACAAGCCGTTAAATGACCATAAGCCGCCGAGCGCGGTTGAGTTATGAAGTGTCAAGTCCCGGGTGCCGTTCGGCCAGGTTCACATCCGGGGTGTGCGATCCCCGGGGCCCTCCGGCTCGGACTGTCGCAAATCAAGTCCCGTCTCGTCCCGTCCGCAAGTCGTAAACTACCGCACCCAAAGCGCTCCCCTTGTGGGGTTCAGTTGGTGACGCACGATCTCTGTCCGTTTGCAAAATAGCAAAATTCGCACCGAAACGGTTCGGTTCGGTTCGCGCCGTAGCGCACTTCCGGTCCGGTGGTCGAGTGACAGGCAGGATGTGCTGTCAAACTGCTGCACCACTTGCTTGTGAAAACTCCAAAATCTTCGTCCCAAATATCAGTCTTTTCCGTTGGATCAACACGTTCAGGATACGCGGCGCTACGTCACGTGGTTACAATCATCGGTAACATAAAGAGGTGCCCATTTGTTGGTTGCCACACCAACAACTATACTAGATTGTTCATTAAATTCCATTTTTACATTAAAAAATCGGCCTCATAATATTTTTTTACAAGACATTTAGTATCGACGTGTCACAGTATTTTTTACAATGGAAAAAATCAAGTATCGTGCAGTGATTTTATTTTTGAATAGTTTAAAAGTAAAGGAAAATTATGAACGAGAATGTTGAAAGTGTATAAGGACTCTTCGCTTTTAATTAGTAAATTAAAAGGAGTGTTTCTTACTTTAAACGTGGTCGTAGTAGCCTTCAAGGCGGTGCATGTCAAAAACACCCAAAAACAGACATAACACCTGACATCGTAGAAAAAAATACAGGATATCCAATTGGAAAATCAGCGAATCACTGAAAAAGATTTAGTATAAGGTCTAGCTATCTCATTGAGCAGTATAACGGATATTTGGACTGAAGTATTGGGTTTCAGAAAGCTGTGTGCACAATGGATGCCGCATTCGCTAAAAATGGAACAAACATCCATTCAAATGCAAATTTCTCGGCGCGGCTTTTTCGAAAGGATAATGTGGATTTTGTGCATTGAATCATCACTATAGACGAGTCTTGGGTCTATCAGCATGATCCTGAATGATCCAGAACAAAAGGCTTAGGAGTGGTGTGAATGCTCGTTTGGAGTATCCACCGTAATCACCAGATTTTCCCCTAGTGACATCCATCTGTTTTCAAACCCAAAAAAAATCGCGCGTGGATAGCGTTTTTCATCAAATGATGACGTCATAACAGATGCGGAGGCGTACTTTAAAGACCTTCCAGATTCTCATATCAGTCTTATCAAATTGGCGTCTCCTTGGAACAAGTGTATTGATGTTCAGGAAGACCATACTGGATAATGAAGTGTATTTTAAACCATAAAAATGTGGTTTTCTTAGCGAGGTTCCGAATTTAATGAACAACCTAGTAATCCATACTCGAATCCTACAGTCCTCTGCTATGTGAAGTGAGTTGTAATTCTTACCGCAATCCATCAAACTGTGGCTGGCTGAGGATTTATCGATGCATGTAGTATTTCACCAAAAGAAGGCCTACGCGGGGTGGCCAACACACGGCCTTTTCAAAGCGGCGTCGTGCGTGAGGAATTCGGAAACCATTTTCATCGGCGCACCGCAAACGACGGGACCCCTTAAACTTAACAACTTGGACCCGCTTCTCGTCGGGTGGTTTTCGGGCGCCGCCGCCGCCGAAATCACAGCTCTTACTTCGACTATGCACGGAATGTGATCCACTGCTCGCGCTTTGCGGCGTTCATAGCGGCAAGTTCTTCGAAGGCAGGCAGGCAGGCAGTAAAATAAAACGCTCAATTAACTCTCGTCGGCGTGGCGGGTCTCTCGCGTGATGGGATGTAGTTAATTCTTGAACGAGCTTAACGCGCCTAACGAGCTTGGTGCGCGCTCGCTACTCTGTGTAACGCCTTGGTCCGCCGGGAGGACCATTTTCCCGTCGGCGGCCCTTGCTCTGCTGCTGTTAATGCGCATTGGTGGCGCATTCCCGCGTAATGGCTATCGACAGGCGAGAGCTGCGACGATTTGGTGCTGCGGATGCCACTACTCTCTGTGGCGGCGATGCCCTTTTTCTCTGGTGTTTAGAGCATATACACGGATTTTGCAGATTTTTCCACTTCTTCTTGGACAGAACACGATCATTACTTGAAGTGGAAACTTCATTCACATCAGTTCAGCTTTAGCAGGCGTCTCACAAGAAGCATTTTGGGGTGATAGTCCATCAATTGAACACTTCAGTGCTACAGGGTTGACAGCTGTCAAAGCGACAAATCATTTGACAACCCTCAGTGTGGTTTGAGCCCTTGAGAAGTTCGGCGAGTAGAGCGTACTGGCGCAATTGGCTTCTGCTGGGGCTTTTCTTCTGGCGCTTCGTGACTGTCTCCGTATTAACTCTATCTAATCAAACTGACGACCCGCAAAATGACAGCCCGTGCATGAGGTGGCTGTGGTGTTATAGCCCTTAATTGCTTTTTAATTAAGCTGGTTGACCTCCGTTGATAGCGGAGAGTCGGTAACGCTCGTCGATGTCACGCAGCTCTCACGGTTCCATAGGTTCGATACTCCCAGATCGGCTGCAACACAACGTTACAGAAAGCAACAGAGATTAGCGTTGTCTGGCATTTGCAAACACTAAACGTTAATTGATTCCTTGTCAAAACAGGCGATAAATGCGGCTCTGGTGACTACGTCAAATTATAGGACGCCCATCAGTATGCTAATGCTAATCGGTAAATTCGGTCACGTCAAAACACGGCATGCGCGCGGTCCAAGCTGTTCGTAAAATTAGCAACTTGACTCTCCGGCCACCGGAAACCAAAACCGGATGATTTGATAAAGTAACCAAACGATGGAACCCACATGCACCACATCATCTGTGCGCTTGTGTGCGTACGGGCGCGCCTCGTGTAACCGGATACGCAGGCGGACCGGTGTGCCCTAGTATGTCCCGGCTCCTCGACGGCCGGGCCTGCCCGGGCCGGGGTCATAAACTATGGGGCGCGCTGTGATCCGGAAAAGCGCGTTCCGGAGGGCCAATAATATTAGTTTCGATGAGATATGCGCGCTCACTCATGATGAAAATGCGGGCGGCCGGGTGACCGGGTGGCGCGGTGGAACGTGAGATGAATGCTACCGTGCGTGCGTGTGCCACCACCATCCGGCCGCCGGTCCTCGCCCCGCCACTGGCTGGGTGGGTAATAGATGTGCGTTTTTATTTTTATTGCCATCTTGGCGAGTTTTGTAAACACCCCCGGGGTTTGGCCAGGCGTATGGCGAGAGGCGGCGGCAGGCGGTCCGGGGGCGAGGGCGAACCACTCACTTAAGTGCCTATATTTATCTTGTTGTGAATCGGTATCGTTTTCCCGCTGCCGCCGCCGTCATCGTCGTTGTCGGTCGTCCCTTTTATTATTACTGCTGTTTGTATTTTTGAACAGCGCCTGGCAACGCCAGCAGGCGGCCGTAGGATGAAGGAGGTCCCTTTTTTTTGCGCCGTAACCGTTGACAGTGTACGCTACCGAGACTGGTTCTTCGATGAAATTGAAGCTGAAAACTTAGATGACATCTGGTTTCAACAAGACGACGCTCCGTGCTATACTGCGTCAGCCACAATCGATATTTTTTGCCACATCTTCGGACATCAAATAACCATCAGAAATGGTGTTGTGGATTGTCCTCCAAGAAGCTGCGATTTGGCACCATTGGACTGTTATCTTTGGGGATCAGTGAAAGACAACAAACCAGCAACTATTGACGACCTCTAGATCAAAATTCACATTGCCATTGTCGAGATAGAACCACAGATAGTTGAAAATGTATTCAAAACTAGGCCGATCAAAGGGGCTACTGCTAAGCCAACCGCGGTGGACATTTGACCGAAATTGTTGTTCGTTAAAATAATTTATGAATCAACCTTTCAAATAAAAGTTGAAGCATCGAAAAATATTTAGCCATTTTTTTTATAACCAAATGAAAAAGAGAACGAGCAGGAACTGTGAAGCGATGACTGACATGGCGGGAATCGTAATATTGATTCTACAATTCCGAACAAGTAAACCCACATCACGAACATTGCGTGCCTAGGAAAAGCTAATCCGGCGATACGAACAACCATCCGCTGGCCACAGAGAGATTACGAGAGGAGACCCACGAAAAGAGCGCATCTTAATTTGTGTTTACGGTGTAATGTTTGGCCATAATTTTACGCCACATCCCGAAAAGACCGCGCTCTCTCCTTCTTACTCTGCCAGCTTCGCCGACGGACGGTAGGCGGCCTTCGCCGAAGTCTTCTGTTTAACCAACATAAAAGCGAAACCTTCATCCGGTAATCCGCTCCGGTAATGAAGGTTCCCGGGTTCAGAGGCCCGGCGGTAGGCCGGCACCCTCTGGGGCAGCCTCGCACCCTTCAAAAAATCGCACTCTGTTGGCCGTTTACCGGTTGTGGCGCATTAGTGGTGTCGTCGAACGGCATATCGAATAGGGTCGAATAGGTGATAAAGCCGAAGGATCGTCTTTCGAAGGCGAAGGACCGCCGGTTGGCTACGCTCAATCGATGGCCGTGACGGAACCGGTGTAGAGGGCCCACGAGAGAGAGAGATCGACCTAAACGAATTGAGCGAGCCGCCGAAAAACGGGCGGCAAATGAAGTGAAAGCAAATTGCGGGAAACAAACCCAACAATAACACACAAAACTGGGAACGACGGCGACAATGATCCCTTCAATACGCACACAGACTCCCAGCAGGCAGGCAGCAACAGTGGCGAGGGGATTCGGGTCGGGACCCCTGCCAGCCGTTAGCCCTCTTACGCTCGGAGCTTACGGGTTTACGCGCGAGAGATGAAAACGAAGGATTAGGCACGCCCCGCTCGGAGGTCCTCCGTCTCTGCCGACGTCCGGGGCCGGGTTTTGCGGACCCGCCAGGGTCTCTTCTCATCACCGGAGTGAGACAAGGGCGAACGCAGGATCCGTGAATAACAAAGTGTAGAAAAATCACTTAAAGATAATTGTTTGCCATGTATCCCGCGTTCCCTCGCGAAGGGTCCCAGAGAGATGTAGGTCATGTGGTTTCCAAAGCCCTGCGCATGAGACCCTTCTGTTTCACAGGAACCTTCTCACAGTCTCACTCAACCGTTCTGTGGACACTTATGGCATGTTCGGGCCCATCGCAGGACCCCGGGGCCCTCATATGTGCGCGCGCCGCCGTGAGGGTTCCGCTCCAGCTGTGAGGGGCGCGCGTTTACACGAATTAGCATTCACGTCCGGCCGGCCGTCGGAAACCCGAACCTTGGACGAGCGAAACCCGGCGGTAAACCCGGAGAGTTGTTCCCTCGGGGCGATCCTTTCCCTCCATCCTAATAGGGATGTTAGAGTCGATTCCGGTTGTGGGTTTTCCGTCCAACCCAACACTGGGAGATTGCATATTCATCACCAGTTACAGTCTGTCTTGTCTGACGCACGCAGGTTTTCAAGCGCTGGCAACCCTCCTCTTGAGAGAGCCAGCGTTCCGGATGCGCCGTTTATTGGACCAATTCCTTTGTTGGGCTTGCCTTCAACACGTACACGATATCTGCGGCAGTGGCGGTAATATGCTTCTTTTGATTGCACTCATGCGAACACCACACCGAACTCTACTCTACCGTCTACGTCTCCGCACAACTTCGACCGGTGACTTCCTTTGGCAAGGTGCCGAGGGGGTATCCCACGGTATTTGTCAGCTCCTAAATATTCGTCTTTTCGAACAGATGTGAGCTGTGTGTGGTAACATCTATATATTACGCCCGGGTAGTACCCCCCTGCGGATCGAGAAGGGCTATAAATTGCACATTCAATTATCTCCCGCAAACCAGATTTCAATCGAACCATTCAGCAAACACGTTACGCGAACTGACGACTTGGATGGATGGCAACTGCTGGTAGGGGGCCCCGTCGGGGCAAGATTCTATTACCAAATCGCCCGGAGCCTGACACTCTCTGACTTGTTGTTCTGACTGTTCGTTCGGTCCAGGGGATTTTTACTTGGAATTGGTCGACGGCGAACAGAATGTCCGCAGAGCCATTTTGTAACAGATTAGGTTCTCATCGAGCTTATGTGCGCTTGATTATGTTAGAAACTACACACAAAAGTTGTGATTCGCGTCCACAATGTGATCTAAAGTGGCTGAAAGTTATCGAAATATCGAGTGTGTCTATCGCTGTATGTTGCGCGCCGTTCTGTTGGAAACCAAATGTTGTCCAAGTTTTCAGCTTCAATTTCGCCGAAACACCAATCAACGACCAACATTTCTCGGTAGCGTACGCCATCGACGGTAACGGCGGTTCCTTCTTCAATTTCGAAGCAAAATAGGCCGATGATGCCGCCAGAACAAAATCCACACCAGTTACTCGTTGAGGGTACATTGGCTTCTCTTGCACGACGTGTAGGTTTTCCGAGTCCAAAATATTAAAATTCTGCTTATTAACATAACCACCGAGGTGGAAATGAGCTTTTCAAATTCCGTACAGTTAGACCACTTGTTATTCCAGACTCACCACTTGGGAAATAAGTTTTTAATATTTCCCAATTTTCTTCAAGCGAATAGCGTCCCATTTCGTAAATATGAAAGTTTTTACTAAATGTTTACAAATTCCAGAATGAAGTTTAACGTTCTAAAAGTCGGTAATCGGTAGTTCAATATTCACTTGAAATCCTTGATGAATCAGCCTATAAGAGTTGAAATCGTTACGTTTGAGTGTTGGTCGGAGTGGCCGCTCCAATGAGGTCTAAATTGATTCTGGCCGTTTCTGGTGAAGAACAGAGTTTCTGGGCAACAGGTCACTCTGATTTGCCACATGGGAAACATCCAATAACAGCTAACTCACGAAGGACAATGTGATTAAAACATATTATTTTACTGCTACGGTAACGGCGTCGGGCTCACATTTATGTTCGCAACCAGCATCAATCCGGACGAAATGAGGGTAATCATTTTCTCTTTTCCGCATATTATCCTCGGCGTAACCGTCTCCCTTTACAATTATCTTGTTTCTCTATCGGGCCCAATTAGTCCAGTAATCGCGACTGCCATCATTTGAATTGTGTATTAAAACCACCGTTTTTTTTAGAGTTAACCGTAAACCAACTTCCCAATTCATTCCTGGACGGGCGCTGCTGAAAATCAATCGTCCCCTGGCACAGAGTTCCGACGACGATCGACGACCGTTTGACAGAGAGTGGCTTTCGTTTGCCACCATCAACCTTTGGCCCAGCCCAGCCCAACGAACCCAACGCACATCTGGATGCACTCGTGGACCATAACCAAACCTCACACACACGCACGCGGTCACGAGTGGAAGAGAAAAAAGGGACCTCCTTCATCCTACGGCCGCGCTGGCGTTGCCAGGCGCTGTTCAAAAATACAAACAGCAGTAATAATAAAAGGGACGACCGACAACGACGATGACGGCGGCGGCAGCGGGAAAACGATACCGATTCACAACAAGATAAATATAGGCACTTAAGTGAGTGGTTCGCCCTCGCCCCCGGGCCGCCTCGCCCGGCCAAGCCCCGGGGGTGTTTACAAAACTCGCCAAGATGGCAATAAAAATAAAAACGCACATCTATTACCCAGCCAGCCAGCGGCGGGGCGAGGACCGGCGGCCGGATGGTGGTGGCACACGCACGCACGGTAGCATTCATCTCACGTTCCACTGCGCCACCCGCCCTACGGCCTGCCCGCATTTTCATCATGAGTGAGCGCGCATATCTCATCGAAACTAATATTATTGGCCCTCCGGAACGCGCTTTTCCGGATCACAGCGCGCCCCATAGTTTATGACCCCGGCCCGGGCCGGTCCGTCCGTCGAGGAGCCGGGACATACTAGGGCACACCGGTATCCGCCTGCGTATCCGGTTACACGAGGCGCGCCCGCACGCACACAAGCGCACAGATGATGTGGTGCATGTGGGTTTCATCGTTTGGTTACTTTATCAAATCATCCGGTTTTGGTTTCCGGTGGCCGGAGAGTCAAGTTGCTAATTTTACGGACAGCTTGGCTTACGTCGGGCGCATGCCGTGTTTTGACGTGACCGAATTTTCCGATTAGCATTAGCATAGTGATGGGCGTCCTACAATTTGACGTAATCATTTGGGCCGCATTTATCGCCTGTTTTGACAAGGAATGAATTAGCGTTTAGCGTTTAGAAATGCCAGACAACGTTAATCTCTGTTGCTTTCTGTAACGTTGGGTTGTAGTCGATCTCGGGAATCGAACCCATGGAGCCGTTAGAGCTGCGTGACATCGACGAGCGTTACCGACTCTCCGCTATCAACGGGGGTCAACCAGCTTAATTAAAAAGCAATTAAGGGCTATAGCACCACAGCCACCTCATGCACGGGCTGTCATTTTGCGGGTCGTCAGTTTGATTAGGTAGAGTTAATACGGGGACAGTAACGAAGTGCCAGACGAAAAGCCCCAGCAGAAGCCAATCGCGCAGGAACGCTCTACTCGCCGAACTTCTCAAGAGCTCGAACCACACTGAGGGTTGTCAAATGATTTGTCGCTTTGACAGCTGTCAACCCTGTAGCACTGAAGTGTTCAAGTGATGGACTATCACCCCAAAATGCTTCTTGTGAGACACCTACTGAAGTTGAACTGATGTAAATGAAGTTTCCACTTCAAGTAATGATCGTGTTCTGTCCAAGAAGAAGTGGAAAAATCTGCAAAATCCGTGTATATGCTCTAAACACCAGAGAAAAAGGGCATCGCCGCCACAGAGAGTAGTGGCATCCGCAGCACCAAATCGTCGCAGCTCTCGCCTGTCGATAGCCATTACGCGGGAATGCGCCACCAATGCGCATTAACAGCAGCAGCAAGGGCCGCCGACGGAAAAATGGTCCCCCGGCGGACCAAGGCGTTACACAGAGTAGCGAGCGCGCACCAGACTCGTTAGGCGCGTTAAGCTCGTTCAAGAATTAACTACATCCCATCACGCGAGAGACCCGCCACGCCGACGCGAGTTAATTGAGCGTTTTATTTTACTGCCTGCCTGCCTGCCTTCGAAGAACTTGCCGCAAAGCGCGGGCAGTGGATCACATTCCGTGCATAGTCGAAGTAAGAGCTGTGATTTCGGCGGCGGCGGCGCCCGAAAACCACCCGACGAGGAGCGGGTCCAAGTTGTTAAGTTTAAGGGGTCCCGTCGTTTGCGGTGCGCCGATGAAAATGGTTTCCGAATTCCTCACGCACGACGCCGCTCTGAAAAGACCGTGTGTTGGCCACCCCGCGTAGGCCTTCTTTTGGTGAAATACTACATGCATCGATAAATTCTCAGCCTGCCACAGTTTGATGGACTGCGGTAAGAATTATAACTCACTTCACATGGCGGAGGACTGTAGGATTCGAGTATGGATCACTAGATTGTTCATTAAATTCGGAGCCTCGATAAGAAAACCACATTTTTATGGTTTAAAATACACTTAATTATCCAGTATGGTCTTCCTGAACATCAATACACTTGTTCCAAGGAGACGCCAATTCGATAAGACTGATATGAGAATCTGGAAGGTCTTCAAAGTACGCCTCCGCAGCTGTTATGACGTCATCATTTGATGAAAAACGCTATCCACGCGCGATTTTTTTTTGGGTCTGAAAACAGATGGATGTCGCTAGGGACCAAATCTGGTGGTTACGGTGTTTTTCGAGCATGCGAACGAGCATTCACACCACTCCTAAGCCTTTTGTTCTGCATCATTCAGGATCATGCTGATAGACCCAAGTCTCGTCTATAGTGATGATTCAATGCACAAAATCCACATTATCCTTTCGAAAAAGCCGCGCCGAGAAATTTGCATTTGAATGGATTTTTGTTCCATTTTTAGCGAATGCGGCATCCATTGTGCAGACAGCTTTCTAAAACCCAATACTTCAGTCCAAATATCCGTTATACTGCTCAATGCGATTTCTAGGCCTTATACTAAATTTCTTTAAGTGATTTGACGATTTTCCAATTGGATATCCTTTATTTTTTCTACGATTTCAGGTGTTATGTCTGTTTTTGGGTGTTTTTGACATGCACCGCCTTGAAGGCTACTACGACCACGTTTAAAGTAAAAAACACTCCTTTTAATTTACTAATTAAAAGCGAAAAGTTCTTATACACTTTCAACATTCTCGTTCATAATTTTCCTTTACTTTTAAACTTTTCAAAAATAAAATCACTGCACGATACTTGATTTTTTTCCATTGTAAAAAATACTGTGAAACGTCGATACTAAATGTCTTGTAAAAAAAATATTATGAGGCCGATTTTTTAATGTAAAAATGGAATTTAATGAACAATCTAGTATAGTTGTTGGTGTGGCAACCAACAAATGGGCACCTCTTCATGTTACCGATGATTGTAATCACGTGACGTAGCGCCGCGTATCTTGAACGTGTTGATCCAACGGTAAAGACTGATATTTGGGACGAAGATTTTGGAGTTTTGACAAGCAGTTGGTGCAGCAGTTTGACAGCACATCCTGCCTGTCACTCGACCACCGGACCGGAAGTGCGCTACGGCGCGAACCGAACCGAACCGTTTCGATGCGAATTTTGCTATTTTGCAAACGGACAGAGATCGTGCGTCACCAACTGGACCCCCACAGGAGTGTGCGTTGGGTGCGGTAGTTTATGACTTGCGGACGGGATCGGACGGGACTTGATTTGCGACAGCCCGAGCCGGAGGGCCCCGGGGATCGCACACCCCGGATGTGAACCTGGCCGAACGGCACCCGGGACTTGACACTTCATAACTCAGCCGCGCTCGGCGGCTTATGGTCATTTAACGGCTTGTTACTCGTCCGTGTGTGTCGTTTGACCGCAACGTGAGTTTCTCTAGCGACACCAGATGTTGCGCGCGTTCCGGTCTTCTTGGCGTGGCGCAATCGGTCGAGACTCTAAAAATAAAACTGGCCCCCCAAACGATGCCAAATTGATGATGG
>NW_026453877.1:2500-17457 GCF_943734635.1 Anopheles cruzii
CAGAGCATCGGTCAGGAACTAAAGATTAACTATCAAGCAGTTTTAAGTCATTTGCGCAAAGCTGGATTTAGAAAGAAGCTCGATGTTTCGCTGTCACATCATTTGACACCGAAAACCATGATGGATCGAATGGCCATCGGCGAAGTTTTTGCCAAACGGAACGAAATCGACCCATGCCTTACAAGGGTGGCTACTGGGGATAAGAAATAGCTCACTTATGACAAGATTATGTGAAATCGGTCGTGGTCGCGATTATGTGAAAGCGTGGTGAAGCAGATTAATCGGTGGCCAAACTAGGAATAACTGCCAGGAAGGTTCTACTGGGTATATGGTGGGACTTAAAAGGAACCGTTTATTATGAGTTGCTTTCGTGCAGCCAAATACTAAATTCAGTTCTCTACTGTCAATAACTACACCGTTCGAAGCTAGCAATTGACCAGAAAAGGTCAGAATCGGCCAACAGAATAAGTGTGGTGTTCCATCAGGACAACTAAATGTTACGCACGTCTTTAGTGACTCGTCAGAAAGACCAGGAGCTTGGTTGGGAACTTTTAATGCATCCACCGTATAGTCCGGACCTTGCACTAAGCGATTAACACCAATTTCACACATTACAAAATTTCGTGAGTGATGAAAACCTGAGATCAAAAAAAGGATTGTGGAGATGGATTGCTCGAGTTTTTTGCCAATAACGACTAAACCTTCTACAAGAGAGGCATTATTTTTACAAAGGCAACCAATTTTCCAACAAAATGATGCATATTTGACACAAATAGGACCATTGGCGGAGAGTGTGGCGAAACATCAGTTCGAGACAGCTCACACCTAGCCAGAGGTCCTTCCTTTACCTGCTGGCGAACAACAAAATACTGAATGCTGACCACCTCTTTCGGACGGGAAGAGCTAACACCCCAGCCTGCTCCTACTGTCCCACAGTTGAAACCCTGGAGCACAAATTTACAACATGTTTCCGTGTGTCGGTAGCTTGCGATTACTTGATGCGCCGGATCAGCCGAATTGCTCCAGGGTCAAACTTTTGTTTTTAAGATCTTCACTGACCTACTCTGAACCAAATTAGAGCAAGGTCACGAGTCGCGATTCTTAGTGTTTTCTCAAACTACTATACTTTACTTTACTTTACTTTTAAACTACTAAACTTTTTCCCCAACTTAATACTAGTGATCATCAGATGCTTTCACAGTTTTGCAGAGTTTCATCAAATTTACTACAGTACATGAGAAAATGGTGGACAAATAAAACAGGTAATAAAGCTTGAATGAAATTAATAAATTAGCATTTATTTTGGGCTTAGCACGCTACCGTTTCCTATAATTTATTTACTTTACTTTCGATGCAGTTCGAGGTTTACTTTCGTTTGCAGTTCGCGTCAAATGCGGCCATCGATCCACAATCCCAATCCGACGTGCAATCCCTGCCATTCGGCAAAGTTCATCAACGAGAACCATTTCTATAAATCGGCATCTTACCGATTCTTTTGTGTTATTTCTTCATGTACCTGTTATTAAATTGTTTACTCCCGAGCGCGGCACCGTGGCGCGTTCGAAAGCCATCGCGATTGGCTCTAAGGAGCTTCATCAGCTGCACCAGTATGCTGTGAAGCTCTGAAAAGTTCCCGAGTTCTCACCAAAACTTTGCCCCATAACTCAAGCCGGTCGGCTGACGGTCGGTGGCTGGGACATATTTAAAACCAATACCGTCATGCCAATGTTGATTTGCGTTCATCCACTTCTCGCCGACAGGACCAGCAGGATTATCGGCAGTTTTGGAACTTTTATGCTGTCTGCCAGACGATTGTCAAATCAGGACTTTCGCTCTTCACCGGTCGGTCGGTCGGTCGGTCGGTGGGCAACGACGACGCTTGCAAGTTCGCTTGCATTCTGGCTCTCTGTGGGTCAGTAATAGCACGGACGCGCTGAGTAGTACCGCCGACTCTGGGGGGTGTTATTTTTGTGGCGATGGGGATAAAGCGGACTGGCCGTTAGGTTTTATAGGCCACCAACTACTCAGCTTACTGTTGACACTCGGGCCTGGCCTCGGGGGTTGGTAGCGACACTTTCACGCAATCAGCACCACAATGAAGTTCAGCTCAGTAATGATCGCGACGACAATAACGATGCTTCGGCGGGGACTAGCGTAATGGTGTTGTGACTGGAATTGAATGGTTCAATCAGACTGCTCGTGATACGAGCGGATTAAGTTGTCGAACTGGCGGTGCGACCACCATTTAGAAGGTATGCAGTAACCCGTCAGGAGCACCCTGTGAGTAAGATTTCTTGAAAATTAACATTTTTAAAAGAGAAATTTCTTGAACAGGTAAAAGTAATATTAAATAACGGAAAAAGGTTGTGAAATGATGAGCCGCGCTTCGAAACAATGCCCAACAAGTGCGGCCGCAACAAATTCCAAACAAATTCGGTCTCACCGATTGGCCATGGGACCGTGTTTCAATTGTGAGATGCATTTTTCATTTCCTTGATTTGATGTGCCTCAAGTCCTCAAATAGGTCACCCGGGAAAGACTCCAAGTGTTCCGCAGCATTGTGGCATTCCCGGGGTTTGCTCGTAGCAAAAAGTTGGACCCACCGCAGTGACTGCGGAATGGGACTGTCCTTCGCCATTTGCGGCGGTTCCTTAGCCGCCAGCGCAATCCGGCGAGCGGCCGCCATCTTGGGCAGCATGGCACGTTCTTCCCACGGCCACACGGTAGACGTTGGTTAATCAATAAACTCGTGTTTGAATTATGCAAACCTCGGCACCCACCGGAACCGACGGTTGCAGCCTTGGAGATGCTCGGTGCTTTCTTCCGGTTTTTCTGCTGCCAGTGAAATGTTTCACTGTGGCCTGCTGTTGAGGGGGGAGGGGGGAGGGGGGACTGGGCACGCCTTTGGCCGGAGGGTGTCGAGGTTCGTTGAATTAAACTTTAACAATTTTCATCCGCAGTTTGTTTTCGTTTTCTTGGCGAAAGTTTATTTTGGCCCATCGCAACTTCGCGGTAAGGCACGCGGCCCCCGAAGATAGTGAATTCCTCCTCCTCAAAAAAAAAAAAAAAAACCAAGCATAGCTCCACACAGAGAAGTTCTCAAATCTTGCCCTCATCTCTGATCACGTTCCCGTTCATCGATTTTAGCAAGTTGAGTTTTTTTTTTCTTTTGCTCCTGGCATAGTCCTGGTATCGCGGAGTCTTCCCAGGCGCTACGAAAAAACGAACCGCCTGAAAGAGATCCATCAAGAAGCGCCGAAAACGAACAATTTCATCTCCTCCATAAATCACGCTCTGTGAACAACGTGTTGCTTAATGTAATTTATCATAATTACACTTTGGATATTTTCCCGCGCGCTTCATGGAGTTCGCTTTCGGCAATGAAATTAAGTTCTCGCCAGGCCGCTCCCGGGAACTGCTGCTGGGGGATCGCCGGGACTTGGATTCCACTTTTACTAATTTGCCCCCATTTGGCGCCAGTGTTTTCCGTTGGCTGGTGCCTTTTTACGACTCCAGGACAGGCCAGCATCGATCGCCTTTAAGACGGAAGATGGAACTGCACATAATTCATCCGAAGATTTGGACTTCGTGAAGGGAATTAATACTCGATTTTGCTGCATTCGATCGGCCCAAGTCACTCAACGTAGCCCAGGCGTACACCAGAGCAGGGCTTTGGTGACCGATCGAGGAGGTTTCGGAAGAATTCGGAGTACAGGCGTTCGGCATCTTTCGAATCGCTTGTACACAACACATTAATCCCGAAGCCTGGGATGAGCTAAATGTTGAAGTTTTAACGGCCGCGGTACAGATGCAAATGGCTTCTGCTCGAGGGCTCGAGCCCGGATGCGCTCGCATCGTTTCGTATCCTTGTGCCGTTGCGCAAGGATCCGGTTCGATGGTATTCCGTCGACCGGAACGGAATGTTGCACTTCCGACGGGTGGGCACTGACAAATGCATCGGTGCTTTGGCGTTGGCTTCGCATCGTTTGTGCTCCGATCCGATCGCCCTCAACCCCGGCCCCGGCCCCCGGGGCTGACCTTGTTCCCGGGGCTTACGGGCGGGTTTTAATTCAGATTGAAACTAATGTTGAAATTGCTTAAATAAAACAACCGGAAAACATAATCTGCTCATTAGGGCCGACGCTTGTGACAGTTTGCAAATGAGCTCGGTGGGTCGGAAAAACCACTCATTTCGCCCTCTCCGACCACTCCATACCGCCGGCGGTTGGATTTCTTGGAGCCACGTGCCTGTTGGGCGAAACCCGGAAAGGCAGTGTGTCAGTGGCGGGCCGAGGGGGCCGCGAGGGCGACATCCTTTCGGGTGCGGCATCACGGCATCAGCATAAAGCTGCTCTTTATGGAACACAGCGCTTACCATTTTTCTCAATTTCGCAAACATTCAAAGCTGAAAGGCAGCTCAATTATCGTGGAGCGTTGGCGCGAGGCACAGGACGGGCCTTGCCAGCCCGGCCCTGCCCGGCCGGTCATTGTTTGCCGTTGCACCGTACATCCCGGAAGCGGAACCGGGACCGCTGCACCGCCAGATGGGACACGGGCGAGGACCGCCGTCGTCCGATGGCTGACACACTGGCTGACGGACTGACGCCGGCAGCCGCCTTATCCGTGGACCCGTGGACGCTTCATCGCCGTGCCGCAGACACCCAGCTTAAGCTCGAGAAGCTCAGGGCGGAAGAGCACGACAGGAAAAACATAGCAACAATGCGAACGCTTCGGCACTGGAGGAGTCCCAGAAATAGATTTTCTCCAATCTTGCGCCAAGCTGGGCGGACGGTCGGACGGACACAGTAGTGCGTTTGGGCGCGCGACGTCTTGCTTGGCGTAAAGAATATTTTCATGGCACCTCGAAGCGGGAAGGCGAAATCTTTTTGCATAATGCAAAATAAACAGACCAACTTTATGAGCAGCCAGCACGGCGGGATTGCGGCGAGGTCAGGGTTTCGGGCCCCGGGAAGGGTTGAGCCAAGCGTTGACCGGAACCGGCTAACCGAAGGATAATAAAGGCAAACGCGCCATGCCGTCAGGAAGCATGGCGCACAGCAGGAAACGGGAGGAACAGCGCGTGTGGGGAACGAACCTGGAGTATTGGACGTTGCGAAGTAGTTGCCGAGTGAGCGCGCTCTGGGTAGTTGAACGGAACTTATAAATCCTGGCGCGGACTGGGAAAAACATTGGCAAAACATTGGCCAAAACAACGCAGATTAGGTTCGCGAAAATTTTACACAAAACTTGACCGGGGCTGAGCGGCGGAGCGGAGAGCGAAAGAAAGGCGGTCAGCAGCCACAAATGGGGGATGGTGTTGTTGTAAACAAATCCGGAGCCCATTCTAGGAAGAACACGCGCAAGAAAAGCGAGCGAGCGAGGATGCCGAAACTTCCCGCGAAGCTGCTGGAGCTTGATGTGCGCGTCGGGCAAGCGTCGGGAGTCGGGCTTCCTTGTCGCTGGCGGCTTTGAACTCGGTCCGTCCGTCGGTTGCAGACAGCAGTTGGAAGGGTTTGGTTGTTACCGAACCGTCTTTTCGCGCGTTGTAATAAGCAGTTGACTGGGAGTTTAGGTAGTTAAATGAGTTTATAGATGAGTAGAAAGATCGGTAAAACATTATGTGTTGGGTAGGAATAAATACAACAAATTGCTGTTTGATATGCTGTAATTCTTGAGCCCAACACTTCACCCAAGATAGACTTAGTTCTCTGTTCGGCCACCACTGCCAAACAATGTCCACTGTCCACAATCCACTGTTCACATTACTTCAAATACAGATAGGACTTTAAAATACTAAGTCCAACATAACTTCAGTTTGGTGGGTTACAAACTAAATCATGTTTAATTTACCATCAACATTTCAACGCAACATTTCACGAAGTAATGTGAACATGCTTTGTGGAGGTGTAGGAGGTGCTGGTTCGACTGTACTTGGGTTTCTACTGTAGTTTTTCACGAAGGTAAGTTTGAGGTTGATTGTAGGAACATGTTTTGAGCAATTTGAAGTTTCTTGCGTCAAGACATATTTTGGACAAACTGGTGTTGGTAAGCAACATAAATATGTTTTAAAGGCCTTGGTGGATGCTGCCTGGCTAATGAGTGGTAGTTGGCTAATGAGTTGTTCTCCAGGTGTAGTTTGAATCTTCTATGTAGTTCGCGTTTTTAGCGTTAAGGACATGTGCCCCAAATGTCTTTATACATTTTAGTTTTATGTGGGTTTTGAAGCTGATTCTACTTGAGCGTTGGGGATCTTACGATGGACGCTGAAGCAGGATAAAGAAGTAGCTTCTGTTTTGGGAACTTCACTTGACTAAAAAGATCCCAAAAATAGCGCAGAAACAAATTTTGTTCAAGTGCAGTAATTGTTGGCAATTATAATTATGAGTTGAACTCAAAATTGCAATTTCTAAGCACTCCTGCATTTACATATCAAAAAGGGACTCACCACGGTAACCCGAAATAGTAGCTGCCGTCTTCGGGGTGGATAGTGTTTCAGTTAGACGAATGATTGCAGAAACTTTCGTAATCAAACAAATGCTTTAGCCAACGCAATATACACAAATTAGAGAGTCCGAGAGTTAAGTATGTATCTCCTGAATCAGACTAAGTAGACTAACAAAACTCGGACTTCGTCCACAGAGAAAGACGTTCTCCAATGTCAGTCCCGGGAATTACTAAGCGACTTTACCTGTTACCTGTTAAGACATTTTTTGTTGTTGTTATTTTTGCCTTACGTTCACGTTCCAGTCATCGATGCAAACATCGCGCGCGGTGTTGTGTCGATGGGACGCGATGTAAAAATGGCGACGATGATTGGGATTTCTTCATTCATAAGAAGAATCGAGACGCTCTCTTCTGATGCTCATAATAAACATCGCAACAAGCGGCGCAAATTGCATCAAACATTTACGGGTTCCATCTTCGGCGCTAAGCATTCGGCCGATTTGCCATTCACTTTCCGTGCTCTTTTCGCTAATATTATGAAACTTTCACGCGATCAGACAAGGACACTGCCGAAGGGGCCAAGAGTCTCGGGCATCGTCCGCAGGTGGCAATCAGCAATCGCTTGGGAAGCAACGCGGGGCGCACGAAAACAGCCATTTCCACGCCAGCCCAGACTTCTCTCCGACGACGGTACAATCATTTTGGCACGTGATTTAATTCTCAGGCAAGATGAAAAATTAATGTTTTAATTCATGCTCAGCCGATTACGAAACTTGAGCTACAAACGTTCACGCAATACTGCGTGCCGGACCATTTGCATAATCCATCGATTGGAGCGTAGATAAAGTTTTCAGTCGGGATGGCAAATCAAAGTCGCAGTTTCCCATCGCATCGAGCCGCGTTGAGTTGGAGTGAAGTTTGTTGGCACACAGATATCGCGTTCCGATTCTCCGGTTGGCTGCGTACGCCGCAGCTTCCCTGCCAGCGAACCAGCGCGAGCGCGAGCAGTCCTGTAAGTGATAGTTGTAATGCAAAAACTTTACACTCCCCGGCTGGGCATGTAGCAAATGACCAAACACGATAGTGAGATAATTTACAACAGTTTTGACACGGTAAGTGTTCACTAATCACACGGCCCACTCAGCGGAGCATAACGGTGACTTCTCGCGCAATGTTCAATTAATTTGGCGTACTAACCGCAACTTATAACATAATTGCCTAATTGCATATTCATCAAGGCAGTCAGTTGAACGCATCGCATCTCATTATCGTAGTGGGATGGTCCAGACACACACATACACGCACACACACACGCACAGGCCCGCACGGTAGGATGGCTGGGAAAGTTTGGTGGGCGGATAAAGTTCGTGATACTTTCGTGGTTGCTGTAAATTACCTCATGTTGAATGATAAAAATTGTTGACCAAAAGCCACACTGTCCACATTTTAATCACACACTAATACGCGCGACAATGGGAGTTTGTGGCCCATTATTCAATGAACTGCGGATAGATTTTGACAGACTGGTGTGGGATGCGTATGTGGACTCAATGTTAGTCAGCCACGGTTAAGCTATCCAATCAAGGCACAGGAGAACACACATGAATCCACAGCACACGCATTTGGCAGGCCGGCTTGAACCATTGGAGCCCACTCCGAAAAGTTTGTGGATCCTTTAATGATCTTCTTTACGATGGAACTTAAAAAAATCCACGCATCAACCCGCACGCATCATTGATAAGTTTTAATGACCGGCGGACCGGTGGACCGTTATCCACTCGAGTCAGTCTCGTTGCCTACACACCGTGTGTACCGGTTTTTGTGGAACAAAGTTTCGGAAGTAACTTTGGTGAATCCTTGACGAGATGGATGATATAGTTTGGGTAGGCCGGCCTTCCCTTCGGTCGACTGCAAAACTGAAACGTTTCTAAAGCGGATTAATTAAGTTCTGAACCTGCTTATGTGCAAAATTATTCTTGCGTTAACACAAGTGGGTAAGATGAATGATGTAGGTCAAGGAGATAAACTGTTTTTATGGCTAAGCCCCGATTCCGGGCTGTGCAAGTCGGCGGCAAGATGGTTGTGGAAAAGTTTATCTGCATGGAGCAGCTATCTTATCTAGGAGAGAACTAGTTTAAACACGAATGGAGATGAAATTTGGACAACGCATTGGAAATAGGACGTGTAGCATGAATTTGTTTTGGGTAGTAAGTAAGAGAGCAGTAAGTTAGTAGATTTACAGGGTGGCAACGTGAAAGTGATACACTCATACGAGTGCTCATCGTTTTCATTTTTACAGCTATAGGTCCGATCTTTGTTTACTATTTGAAGAAGTACTGTGTTTACAGTTTATTCATACGTGCTTGTGTTTCGTTCACCAGAAAATTGTATTGGATTCTTAAAGAGAACAAATCAAAATCTTGCATCTTCAAAACATCACAAACATTCAGATATGGAGGAAGCTGTCACAACTGAACTTGACCAGATCATTCGTGTACAGGACCATCAAACGGTTCAAGGAACCTGGTACTGTTGTCTCCAAAAAGAAACCGGGGAAAAAACGGGCTGTACGGACTTTAGGGGTAATCAAAGCGGTGAAGGAGCGTATTCGACGAAATCCGGCCCGCTCGGGAAGAAAAATGACACGTGAGATGAAAATGAGTCACATCTCCATGCAAAACATAATCAAAAAGGATCTTGGATGTAACCCTTTTAAGAAACAGGAGATTCATGGATTATTTCTCAAAAATAATGGCGATAGGGTTGCCAGATCTCGGATGCTCCTGAAGACACACGCTGCTCACAAGATAATTTTCTCGGACGAACATTTTTTTACTTCAGACGCAACTTTGAACAAGCAAAACGATCGTGTCTATGGCGGAAGTCTTCTTGATGTATCAGCCGAAAAAAAAGGGGTCGGGAGGGACAAAAATGCATCAGGTGTGATGGTTTGGGGAGCAATATTAGCAAAAGGGAAACTACCACTGTTATTCATCGATCGGGGCGTGAAAATCAACAAGGAATACTACTTGCAAAACGTTATCAGAAGCCATTTGCTTCCTTGTGCCAAGGAACTTTTAGGAGATAAAGATGTTTGCTTTCAACAGTATTCAGCAGCATTGGTTGTTCTGAAATGGTGTGAAGAAAATTTGCCATGTTTTATCAGTTCCTCTGAATGGCCCCCATCGTGTCCAGATTTGAACCCACTCGACTTCAGTATTTGAGGATATATGCTAGGACGTAACATGTTATTAAAAGTGCAAGAAGAGAGAAAGAATTTTTTTTGTGATTTTTATGACGTTATTCAAGTGTATCACTTTCACGTTGCCACCCTGCAAAACCACACCTAAGGTTGCATTAAAGTTTCTTGAGCGGCATGTTAAAATATATTTCCCGATTCTGCGATATTAATAGCGCTGACATTACATTAATGAAAGAGTTTACTATTTAAAAGTACATTATGTGAATGAATTGTCAACCATAGTGTAAGAGCTTGTTATCTTCAAAAGTGTAAGTGCTTCGTGTGCTTTCAGGACGGAACGGTTCAACGGAACAAAGAACGACTGTAAATTTTGTTTACAGCATTGGCACGTGAATATTTCTGACCCTTCCCCAGGTCATGGATTCGAAGGACCCTTTTTTTCACAGAGTATTTGAGCGCGAAACGACAGGGTTCAGCTAAGGGTAGTCAATTTTAGCCGAAGGCACTAGGGCCACTCTTTTTGCCACGTCTTAATCCCTTGGCTGGCCGAAGTGGCGCCACTCCGTGTGGACCGCCAAGGGCCGCGACTAAAAGTGACGTTTGACGTAAGCTCGTGCCAGGAGTCGCCGGCTGACCGGCTGGACCGGCCTGGGGTGCCGGAAAAAATGCTTTATTTTTGCATCGGAAGCTGCTTTCCTTCTTTGCGGGGTGCGCCGTCTGCGAACACATCGTCACATTGGTGATACCTCAGTGTTCTCGGCAAAGTGTTGATGGTCTGGCCTACGGCCATTCGTTACACTTTTCGGACCGTCGGTCCCCAAGAACAACCGTGCGCCCCGGATGGTGAGTACAGTTCTTTTTTGCCCCGTCTTCGACGCCGCTCTCCGTCGTCGTCGGCGTGGAGCATTATAACGTGATTTTAGTTATAATGGAATTATTTTGTGAAGATTATGCAAATCTGCTAAAATGCTCTTTGCGGCGACGTGCCCGAGGGAACTGCAGCTGAACCGTCGGTCGACGGCGGCTGCGGCCGGCTTGAATGGCGATTATATTTTAATGAGGCAGAAAGCATTCGGTCACGGAGTCACAGTCGCCGGTCAGTAGGCGCTGAAGTGCCGAAGTTTAGCGAAGATCGAGACTTAACTGCGCCGGATGCCGGATGCACGGGAACCTGGGCCAGGCTGGTGGGCGGCCTGGGCCCACTGGTGACCGTAATGGCTATTGAAATGCATTGCATTCCGCTTCCGGAAGAGCTAACCAGATTTCCATTTCAATGAATTTCAAAGTGTGCATCAAGTGGAGACTAAGCGCTAGATTAATTCCCGGCCGTAGATAAAACATAAGATGCATTATAGCGCCGTCCAGGTGTGCTGGTCAGTGTCTTACTAAGTGACGAGCGTATCACGAACGCTGCGGGCTGGACGACTTTGCGAACAACATTTACCATGCGGCCCCAATTGGCAGTACCATCATTCTGTCGAGTTATTGGTTATCAGGCAGGCAGCTAGACCAGAACAAGGGCAAGCGCAAACGTATGTGGTAAGTCCCAGATGTCGGAAAATCATAAAACACGCCCGTACTGTCGAAGGAAAGGTATCGTTTTGTTCTCGATTTTCGAGGTCTCGAGGTCGAAATATTGGTTTTGTCCATGCGAAGGACCTTTCCGTAAGGACTCTCGATCCTCGCAATATTTTCCCTTGGTGGAAAATACTTACTTCTATTTCACCTTCTGAAAACGGGCGGACTGGCGAACCTGAACTCGAACAAAAGATCTCACTCGTCGAGGGTTCAACTTTAACAATCCAACAGTCAGCACTGACTCCGACTCCGAATCAGCCACTGACTGTCTGCAGTCTCTCTGACTGACCATCTGACGGTGTCCCGTCAATTTTATTATATATATAAACTTACAATAATTTGGGTCGCTCCCAGTACACGCGTACGTTATTAACCCCCTCTCGCTCTAACGCCTCTATTCTAGTACGAAAAATTAACCTAGACCGATTTCCCATCGCGCCGCTCCCATCTGTTCAATGCCCCTGTAGTTGTTTTTCTCGTCCCAGTCGATTCCGGGTTTACCTGCGGTCAGCTGCACCGCGCCGCGCTCGTCATTGTCGCGATTGCATCATTTTCCATATCGTCGCGGTGACCTAGTTTCTGCTGTACGTCACTCCTCCTCCCGTCCGTCGCGTTCTTGGTCGGCCGGTCGGCGTGTCGCTGTTTACAGCTGATACTGCAATATGATCCATGCGCTTCGTTCCTCGGGTTCTTGGCCGGCGCGCTGCGATCGGCGCGCTTGGATCGGCGCACTTGCCCGGTGGTGACAAAAATGCCGACGCTGCACTCTGTCGCATAAGTTTTCGCCATGTGTCGCAACGAGCTCACTCGGCCGGGCGGCTGTGGGTTCACGGCCCCGTATGGCGGTGTCATCAGGTTGACGTCATCGTGTGTTTGGCGGCTGCCGCGGGATCAACGACTTTCCTTGCTGCAGTTTTAGTCCCGCGTATGATGGCGTTGCGTTTTGTCGATCGGACGGTTCTCGGTGTTCGATTGGCCAGTCGCTGAAGTCGCAGTTGCGCAATTCTCAATATCGTCACACGCATTGTCGCCACTAACGGGTGGTTCAACCCGAGTCGTCGGGGCTGCGTCAGCCGCTGGTAACAGCAAGTCAGCTGATGAATGTCTGGACGATCGTAAGGTGAGCGTCCTCTATTGCCCCCAGTTTTGTTGGTCGTTGGTAACAACAATTCGGCTTCTTCGTTAAATTTCGTAACGGCTAGATAGAATGGGTTGTTCTCTGCGATGCGCGGGCTTCTAGGCGCTGCATTCGACTCCGCTTCTCGAGCTGGAGGATACTTCTGGCACAGTAGTAGATTCCAGTGGATCGTAGGAATCTTAGGTGCGCTAGCTATTATTGGTATCTGCGGATGAAATTCTGGTTTGCGCGGGCTGGGCTCTGCATCACATTTTTCCTTTTTAGCTTGAGACTATTTCTGGAACAGATGTAGCCTCAAGTGGCTTGCAGGACTCTTAGGCGCGCTAGGTCTTAATTCTTTCGTGGGTTCGCTACGCTCTTCTTCGCTAGATTCTTCCGTCTTGTTATCGCTACCTAGGTTTTTAATGTGGCGTGTATCTGATTCGGGGCGTACAATTTTAATTTTTCTTATTCGTATAATTGCTACTACCTAGTTGGTTCTGTTCTCTATAATTCCGTGGCGATACCTGTCTTCTTCTTTCTCGCACGGTTCCGACCTTGCTGTAATTCATAATGCTATGTTCGTTCTTACTACTATACCGGTTACAACTTCGACCTTGTTCTTTTACATTGTTCCTAGCTGCATGGCTGTCTATCCTTTCGGTTACAATTTTCGCTCTGTCATGTTTGTTAATATCGTGCTTAGTACATTGTGCAATCTTCTTCTTATCGTGTTATTTAATTTTTCCTTGTCTTGGGTACATTATTATTTCTCTCATCTCTTGTTTTATCCCTTTCTAATCTTTCTTCGCCTTCACCTTATTATTTTGCTCCACACTGTTAGCCTAATGTCGTTTAAGTGGACTGGGATCGATTATGACGTTGGTTCCGTTCAAAGTTAAAATCCGACAATTCCAGACAGCTACCGGCCTAACTTCTGTCGTGTTTCGTATCCTACTTGCTTCAGCGTTCCGTTAGTTCTCCCTTCTAGTTCCTGTTCTATTTCTCTCCTTGCGGTATTATGCCTCGCGATTTATTTATCTGTGGTTGGTTCATCTCTGCCATGCATTCACTGTCTTTGTTGTAGACCACGAGCTGGTGCAGTGAATGTTGGATTTTAAGAATGACCTATTCATGTGCTTACTTTCTGAGTTTCCCTTGTTTTCTCTTTTTAGTTTCTTGATATCCATTTTCTATGCTCTCCGGTTAACTTCGCTTGTGTTTCGCGTACATTTTTCCTTTTCTCTTGCAACTACTAATGTTATTCTCGTATCTCTGGGATCTCTGTTTTTCTTGCATAAGATTCCTATCAATTGTAAAAGTTTCCTTTCTTCAATTTTTCTCTTTCTCTCATTCATCGAATTCGTGTTATCCTTTTCTGTCTGACTTTGACTCATACGTCTAATCTGTGTTTTCTCTAGTGCTGCTGGTCCTTTTATTCTTCCTCTCGTTCCTCATCTTTTTCTTTTCTATCTTTCTCCTTCAACATTCTCGTAAATACTGCTTTTTCTTCCGCCGACATCTCTTTCATTCCGATTGGTGAAAATGAGGAAAATCCGGATATTTTACGTTGATAGGATATGTAGTTAGGGTCCTATCAAAAATCCCTAATACATATCGATAAAATTGTCCCAACCTTGCTCCTTTAAGCACCCTCTTTCATTTGAATCTAACTGCTCTTCCGGGTTCTTCACAGCATGCTTAGCTTGGCTTAGAACGAATGTTCCGTTCCCTCTATATCTCTCTCCTTGTTTTGTTTTCTTTCTATCTCTCTCCTTTTTTCTCTATCTCTCCTGTTTTGTTTTTCTTTTTATTTCTCTTTTTCTCTCCATAGCTCTTTCTTTTTCTCTCTATTTTGTTCTTTCACTTAAAGCTGCGACTGTTCTCGTCTCGGCCCCATCTTTCATATTTAAGTGCCTTTATGGCTTACTATCTCTAGTCGGTCCTGTTCTAACCTTTGTTGTATTTTTTTCTTTGTCTTTAGTATTCGTGATATTTTTTTAAGCGATTGTTGTGTACTCTTTCGAACTTGTTACCGTTTTTGATAATTGTGGTCTGTTCACTCGGTAAATCAACTACCAGGTAGGGTCCTCTCCAAGTACTCTGTAGTTTTGATCCTACGCCCATTGGGTTGGCCTGTACCAGAACTTGTTCTCCCCACATGGGCTTCCATTCTTTCGTTTTCTTATCGTACACTTCCTTCCGTTTTTCCTTGGATTTAATCAAATTCTCCTTAGCTACTGAGTGGATGTGTGTAAATATTGCCTTCATCTCCTGCGCGTAGTCGCGATACGTGGGATCACTATTGCTGCCCTGGTATATGGTTGCGGGGATTCGTGGCTCCCGTCCAAACATAAGCTCGTATGGGGTATATCCCGTCGAGGAATTTACGGTCGTATTATATTCGAAGCAAAAATATGGGATTTGCTGGTCCCAGATTTGTGCATTGCCCCCAACGAATTGTCTCAAATAGATTTTCAGTTCCCTATTGGCTCTTTCTACCAGATTGGCTTGTGGGTGGTATGCGCTTGTGTTTATCTTTTTGATCTTCAAAATTTTGCAAATATTATTCATAACCTGGCCCATAAAATTCGCGCCTTGGTCGGTTACCAATTC
>NW_026453877.1:17948-34696 GCF_943734635.1 Anopheles cruzii
AACACTGGAAACACATAAAATACTTACGAGTACATCGATTACGTGAATAAAGGAAAAGTGGTGCCGAAAGTTTCCGAGAAATTAGGAAATAAGAACGGGATAATGTTTTGACACAACTTTATGAACAGCAACACACAGCACCAGCGCCGGCCTTAAGGTAAGTAGATTGGAAAAGTTTCTCTCGTCCGTGCTCGTCCGTGCCTTACTTTACATACGGATGGTACGAGCGTTTTATCGAATGTTTCGGGCTCTAAAGGTGCTTTTCTCATAACATTTCGATGTGAACCATATTTGAATGGCTTCTGCTCGAGGTGCGGTGTGCCGTTTTAACTGCTGCTCTGTAAGACATGTCCAAACAACCCACAAACAGCTGGAATGGTGCAATTACATAAGAACGGTACATTATAACCTATCAGCTAGGAACAGGTGTTTAACTAATCTTTGCAACATTTGCATTTGCATGGAAACTGTGTCGAAAGTTGTTGGCCAGGTTGGGTTTTTTGTCTGCGGTAACCGCTTCGGATCGGTGGCAAGTTCTTGGAAAAAACTCTAATTATGATTATTCTATTCAATGACAAAGCAAACAATTCAGCTATCCCTGAAATCTCCGAGCCGCCAGATGCTCAAAACACGCCACTGCATATTCAGATACGAGTGCTCGCATACGGACATCGGAATTGGAATTTAATTTTTATGTATCAACAAACACCGCAGCTTATTACGCTCTGGAGATAATCTTTTCGCAACGAAAACAAACATCCCAACATCTCGAACTCCAACCGTCCTGTTACCCGGTGCGGAGTCGTAGGGCACGGAACACTACGTCTGTCTATGCGCCACACTCACAGGGATATCATTCATGGGCAATTTGGAGTGCAACATAAATTGCCTGCCATTCGGGCTAATAACTTCCTTTCGGACCGGTGTTGTTGTTGTCGAAAAATGGCAAACGCCAGCGATTTATCGTTGTGATTAAGATACCTGTGGGAAAGATTAAGGCCCGCCGGTGAAGCCGGAAAGGGCCGAGGCCGAATGCTTGATTGTTCCGCCCTCAGAGGGGTGATAAGGTTTGAAAATGAATATTAATAGACCATGGCTAAGGGCCAGTGGTCCTGCTGGCGTGCCGGCTAATGAAGAGATCGATTTCGTTTCAAAGTTGCCTCCGTGATGAACCCATTTGCCTATTTTACGACCAACAAAACGATCAACGGTCGATAGGAGAAAATAGTTAGGAATCGGGTTTTGTTGGTTGTCATTTTTACGATAGAATTATAAGCCTTGCAATCCGAAAGCACGTCCAGCGACACAATCGACGTGCGTACGGGAAAAGTATGTAAAATTCTTTTTCGTTTCCTAAATTACGCGGTGCTTCGGAACGAGTGTACCGGAGCATATCACGGGTACTCGAGGGTGGAAAGCTCATTAAAATATACTCAGCAGAGTAATTGATATTCTTCCTGCGACCACCGTACTGTGGTCAATGTTTATTAATTCACGGTTAACCATTCTGCAAGCACATTCGACCTACATTATTCAGACCAGTGTCGGGTAAGCAAAACCGAGAGCCCGCTCTCTCCACTGATAATATTTATTCAAATTCAACATCGGCACTGAGTGGTGGTGCTTATTTATGATCGAACACCGAATTATTCTTCCGCCAGCATGGCACGGATGCACGCACGCTTCGCGGTGTCCGAAGAACCCACCGGAATGCAACAGCTTTGGCATAATATTGCCATTCGGTAGCCCCTAGGTTGGTCGCACAGGAAAGGGGGAAAAAAAAAGCATGGAAACCGGAAACAGAAAAACGACAAACGCTTCGCGGCCTGCCTCGGCTCTCGGTTTGCAGCAGCAAATTATTCACAACATTGGCTATGAAATGGTATCGAAACATGCAGCCGGGAGCCTGTCTGTTTGCGGAGACCGACAAAACGGCCATCAATAATGATGGACCGTGGCAACGGTTCATGTGGTTTCGAGTGTTGTTGCATCGGTTTTGACGCTGTTGAAAATGGGTATTCATGGTGGTAGTCTTTCGTTTTACAATCTCGTAGTTGCACTTCATGCTCGCGGAAAGCGATGAAAAAATGCTAGATAGCGTGTTTCTTCAAAGCCGCAACCCACCACGGGGTCTCGGTTGGGTTAGTTTCGACAAAACCAATATTTCGACCTCGAGACCTCGAAAATCGACAACAAAACGCTACCTTTCCTTCGACGGTACGGGCGTGTTTTATGATTTTCCGACATCTGGGACTTACCACATACGTTTGCGCTTGCCCTTGTTCTGGTCTGCTAGCTGCCTGCCTGATAACCAATAGCTCGACAGAATGATGGTACCTGCCAATTGGGGCCGCATGGTAAATGTTCGTGATACGCTCGTCACTTAGTAAGACACTGACCAGCACACCTGGACGGCGCTATAATGCATCCCATGTTTTATCTAAGGACGGGAATTAATCTAGCGCTTAGTCTCCACTTGATGCACACTTTGAAATTCATTGAAATGGAAATCTGGTTAGCTCTTCCGGAAGCGGAATGCAATGCATTTCAATAGCCATTACGGTCACCAGTCTGGCCCACCAGCCTGGCCCAGGTTCCCGTGCATCCGGCATCCGGCGCAGTTAAGTCTCGATCTTCGCTAAACTTCGGCACTTCAGCGCCTACTGACCGGCGACTGTGACTCCGTGACCGAATGCTTTCTGCCTCATTAAAATATAATCGCCATTCAAGCCGGCCGCAGCCGCCGACGACCGACGGTTCAGCTGCAGTTCCCTCGGGCACGTCGCCGCAAAGAGCATTTTAGCAGATTTGCATAATCTTCACAAAATAATTCCATTATAACTAAAATCACGTTATAATGCTCCACGCCGACGACGACGGAGAGCGGAGTCGAAGACGGGGCAAAAAAGAACTGTACTCACCAACCCGGGGCGCACGGTTGTTCTTGGGGACCGACGGTCCGAAAAGTGTAACGAATGGCCGTAGGACAGACCATCAACACTTTGCCGAGAACACCGAGGTATCACCAATGTGACGATGTGTTCGCAGACGGCGCACCCCGCAAAGAAGGAAAGCAGCTTCCGATGCAAAAATAAAGCATTTTTTACGTCACTCCAGCAGACTACCCCAGGCTGGTCCAGCCGGTCAGCCGGCGACTCCTGGCACGAGCTTACGTCAAACGTCACTTTTAGTCGCGGCCTTTGGCGGTCCACATGGAGTGGCGCCACTTCGGCCAGCCAAGGGATTAAGACGTGGCAAAAAGAGTGGCCCTAGTGCCTTCGGCTAAAATTGACTACCCTCAGCTGAACCGTGCCATTTCGCGCTCAAATACTCTGTAAAAAAACGGTCCTTTGAATCCATGACCTGAAGGGAAGGGTCAGAAATATTCACGTGCCAATGCTGTAAACAAAATTTACAGTCGTTCTTTGTTCTGTTGAACCGTTCCGTCCTGAAAGCACACGAAGCACTTACACGTTTGAAGATAACAAGCTCTTACGTGATGGTTGACAATTCATTCGCATAATATACTTTTAAATAGTAAACTCTTTCATTGATTTAATGTCAGCGCCAGAAATATATTTTAACATGCCGTTCAAGAAACTTTAATGAAACCTTAGGTGTGGTTTTAAATCTACTAACTTACTGCTCTCTTACTTACATCCACAACAAATTCAAGCTACACATCCTGTTTCTAATGCGTTGTCCAAATTTCATCTCCATTCGTGTTAAAACTAGTTCTTCCCTAGATAAGATAGCTGCTTCCAGCAGATAAACTTTTCCACAACCATCTTACCGCCGACTTGCACAGCCCGGAATCGGTGCTTAGCCATAAAAACAGTTTATCTCCTTGACCTACATCATTCATCTTACCCACTTGTGTTAACGCAAGAATAATTTTGCACATAAGCAGGTTCAGCAACTTAATTAATCCGCTTTAGAAACGTTTCAGTTTTGCAGTCGACTGAAGGGAAGGCCGGCCTACCCAAACTATATCATCCATCTCGTCAAGGATTCACCAAAGTTACTTCCGAAACTTTGTTCCACAAAAACCGGTACACACGGTGTGTAGGCAACGAGACTGACTCGAGTGGATAACGGTCCACCGGTCCGCCGGTCATTAAAACTTATCAATGATGCGTGCGGGTTGATGCGTGGATTTTTTTAAGTTCCATCGTAAAGAAGATCATTAAAGGATCCACAAACTTTTCGGAGTGGGCTCCAATGGTTCAAGCCGGCCTGCCAAATGCGTGTGCTGTGGATTCATGTGTGTTCTCCTGTGCCTTGATTGGATAGCTTAACCGTGGCTGACTAACATTGAGTCCACATACGCATCCCACACCAGTCTGTCAAAATCTATCCGCAGTTCATTGAATAATGGGCCACAAACTCCCATTGTCGCGCGTATTAGTGTGTGATTAAAATGTGGACAGTGTGGCTTTTGGTCAACAATTTTTATCATTCAACATGAGGTAATTTACAGCAACCACGAAAGTATCACGAACTTTATCCGCCCACCAAACTTTCCCAGCCATCCTACCGTGCGGGCCTGTGCGTGTGTGTGTGCGTGTATGTGTGTGTCTGGACCATCCCACTACGATAATGAGATGCGATGCGTTCAACTGACTGCCTTGATGAATATGCAATTAGGCAATTATGTTATAAGTTGCGGTTAGTACGCCAAATTAATTGAACATTGCGCGAGAAGTCACCGTTATGCTCCGCTGAGTGGGCCGTGTGATTAGTGAACACTTACCGTGTCAAAACTGTTGTAAATTATCTCACTATCGTGTTTGGTCATTTGCTACATGCCCAGCCGGGGAGTGTAAAGTTTTTGCATTACAACTATCACTTACAGGACTGCTCGCGCTCGCGCTGGTTCGCTGGCAGGGAAGCTGCGGCGTACGCAGCCAACCGGAGAATCGGAACGCGATATCTGTGTGCCAACAAACTTCACTCCAACTCAACGCGGCTCGATGCGATGGGAAACTGCGACTTTGATTTGCCATCCCGACTGAAAACTTTATCTACGCTCCAATCGATGGATTATGCAAATGGTCCGCCACGCAGTATTGCGTGAACGTTTGTAGCTCAAGTTTCGTAATCGGCTGAGCATGAATTAAAACATTAATTTTTCATCTTGCCTGAGAATTAAATCACGTGCCAAAATGATTGTACCGTCGTCGGAGAGAAGTCTGGGCTGGCGTGGAAATGGCTGTTTTCGTGCGCCCCGCGTTGCTTCCCAAGCGATTGCTGATTGCCACCTGCGGACGATGCCCGAGACTCTTGGCCCCTTCGGCCTTGTGTCCTTTCATAAAGTTTCATAATATTAGCGAAAAGAGCACGGAAAGTGAATGGCAAATCGGCCGAATGCTTAGCGCACCGAAGATGGAACCCGTAAATGTTTGATGCAATTTGCGCCGCTTGTTGCGATGTTTATTATGAGCATCAGAAGCGAGCGTCTCGATTCTTCTTATGAATGAAGAAATCCCAATCATCGTCGCCATTTTTACATCGCGTCCCATCGACACAACACGGCGCGCGATGTTTGCATCGATGACTGGAACGTGAACGTAAAGCAAAAATAAAAACAACAACAAAACATTTCTTTAGGTAACAGGTAAAGTCGCTTAGTAATTCCCGGGACTGACATTGGAGAACGTCTTTCTCTGTGGACGAAGTCCGAGTTTTGTTAGTCTACCTGGGCTGATTCAGGAGATACATACTAAACTCTCGGGCTCTCTAATTTGTGTATCACATCGTTCAAAAAGTCCCGGGACTACCATAGAAATGGCGCTAATAATGCCATTCTTATACCGACGTTCGGAAGTACCAACCTTCAGATGAGGTGTGTCAAAATTTGATGTAATTCGAAGCATAACCAAGAAAGCTATAGTGGTTAGAGTGACGCTACCTTTGCAATCCTGAAAAAATGGACCAAAGCGAGTTTCGCGTGTTGATAAAACATTGTTTTCTGATGGGGAAAAAACACTGTTAAAGCTCAGCAATGGCTTGAAAAACGTTATCCGGACTCTACTCCGTCGAAACCAACCATTTTTCGGAGGTATGCTGACTTCTATGCGGTCGTGCTGATACAAATGATGCGAAACGTTCGGGTCGGCCAAAAGAGGCAGTAACTCCCGAAAACATCAAGCAAGTATTGAAAATCGTGATGGGAGACGGCAAAATGAAAGTGCACGAGATAGCTGAGATGGTGAACATATCAACTGCTAGTGCATTTACTATTTTGCACCAAAATTGGCCACGAAAAAGATTTTTTTCAAGTGGGTGCCGCATTTGCACACTTTGGAACAAAAGCCACCATAGCACAATTCAATCAAAACGATGATTAACTTCAACGAATTAGGCTTTTAACTGCTTCCTCATCCTCCGTACTCGCCTAGCGACTACTGGCTCTTTACGGATCTCAAAAAGATGCTCCAGGGAAAAAGATATGGCTCGAATGAGGAGCTGATCGCTGCTACTGAGGGTCATTTTGAGTCAAAAGACAAACCGTTCTACAAACATGGAATTGAAAAGTTAGAGAAGTGTGGAATGATTGTATTACACTTTAAGGAAATTATGTTGATGAATAATAAAGAATTTTGCCGATAAAATGTTGTTTTCATAGTTAGTCCCGGGACTTTTTGAACGATGTGATATATTGCGTTGGCTAAAGCATTTGTTTGATTACGAAAGTTTCTGCAATCATTCGTCTAACTGAAACACTATCCACCCCGAAGACGGCAGCTACTATTTCGGGTTACCGTGGTGAGTCCCTTTTTGATATGTAAATGCAGGAGTGCTTAGAAATTGCAATTTTGAGTTCAACTCGTAATTACAATTGCCAAGAATTATTATTGCACTTGGACACAATTTGTTTCTGCACTATTTCTGGGAAATTTTTCCTTCAAATAAAGTTCCTAAAACAGAAGCTGCTTCTTTATCCTGCTTCAGCGTCCATCGTAAGATCCCAAACGCTCAAATAAAATCAGCTTCAAAACCCACATAAAACTAAAATGTATAAAGACATTTGGGGCACATGTCCTTAACGCCAAAAACGCGAACTACATAAAAAATCTAAACTACACATGGAGAACAACTAAATCACTCATTAGCCAGGCAGCACCCACCAGGGCCTTTAAAAACATATTTATGTTGCTTACCAACACCAGTTTGTCCAAAATTTGTCTTGACGCAAGAAATTCCAATTGGTCAAAACATGTATCTACAATCAACCTCAAACTTACCTTCCTGAAAAACTACAGTAGAAACCCAAGTACAGTCGAACCAGTAAACCTACACCTCCACAAACCATGTTCACATTACATCGTGAAATGTTGCGTTGAAATGTCGTTGGTAAATTAAACATGATTTAGTTTTGATGACCTTCCAAACTGTAGTTATGTTGGACTTAGTATTTTAAAGTCCTATCTGTGTTTGAAGTAGTGTGGACAGTGTACATTGTTTGACAGTGGCTTCTGGAATGCATGTGTGGCTGAACAGAGGAATATGTGTATCTAGGGTGAAGTGTTGGGCTCAAGAATTACAGCATATCAAACAGCAATTTGTTGTATTTATTTCTACCCAACACATAATGTTTAACCGACCTTTCTCTAAACTCATTTAACTACCTAAACTCCCAGTCACCTGTTTAATACATCGCGCGAAAAGACGGTTCGGTAACAACCGAACCCTTCCAGCTGCTGTCTGCAACCGACGGACGGACCGAGTTCAAAGCCGCCAGCGACAAGGAAGCCCGACTCCCGACGCTTGCCCGACGCGCACATCAAGCTCCAGCAGCTTCGCGGGAAGTTTCGACATCTTCGCTCGCTCGCTTTTCTTGCGCGCGTTCTTCCTAGAAGGGGCTCCGGATTTGTTTACAACAACACCATCCCCCATTTGTGGCTGCTGACCGCGCCTTTCTTTCGCTCTCCGCTCCGCCGCTCAGCCCCGGTCAAGTTTTGTGTAAAATTTTCGCGAACCTAATCTGCGTTGTTTTGGCCAATGTTTTGCCAATGTTTTTCCCAGTCCGCGCCAGGATTTATAAGTTCCGTTCAACTACCCAGAGCGTGCTCACTCGGCAACTACTTCGCAACGTCCAATACTCCAGGTCCCCGCGCGTTCCCCACACGCGCTGTTCCTCCCGTTTCCTGCTGTGCGCCATGCTTCCTGATGGCATGGCGCGTTTGCCTTTATTATCCTTCGGTTAGCCGGTTCCGGTCAACGCTTGGCTCAACCCTTCCCGGGGCCCGAAACCCTGACCTCGCCGCAATCCCGCCGTGCTGGCTGCTCATAAAGTTGGTCTGTTTATTTTGCATTATGCAAAAAGATTTCGCCTCCTCGCTTCGAGGTGCCATGAAAATATTCTTTACGCCAAGCAAGACGTCGCGCGCCCAAACGCACTACTGTGTCCGTCCGACCGTCCGCCCAGCTTGGCGCAAGATTGGAGAAAATCTATTTCTGGGACTCCTCCAGTGCCGAAGCGTTCGCATTGTTGCTATGTTTTTCCTGTCGTGCTCTTCCGCCTTGAGCTTCTCGAGCTTAAGCTGGGTGTCTGCGGCACGGCGATGAAGCGTCGTGGTGGTCCACGGATAAGGCGGCTGCCGGCGTCAGTCCGTCAGCCAGTGTGTCAGCCATCGGACGGCGGCGGGTCCTCGCTCGTGTCCCATCTGGCGGTGCAGCGGTCCCGGTTCCGCTTCCGGGATGTACGGTGCAACGGCAAACAATGACCGGCCGGGCCGGGCCGGGCCGGGCCGGGCTGGGCTGGCAAGGCCCGTCCTGTGCCTCGCGCCAGCTCCAACGCTCCACGATAATTGAGCTGCCTTTCAGCTTTGAATGTTTGCGAAATTGAGAAAAATGGTAAGCGCTGTGTTCCATAAAGAGCAGCTTTATGCTGATGCCGTGATGCCGCACCCGAAAGGATGTCGCCCTCGTGGCCCCCTTCCCACCCCGTGCCACTGACACACTGCCTTTCCGGGTTTCGCCCAACAGCCACGCGGCTCCAAGAAATCCAACCGCCGACTGTATGGAGTGGTCGCCCCCCTCCCGAACGGAGAGGGCGAAATGAGTGGTTTTTCCGACCCACCGAGCTCATTTGCAAACTGTCACAAGCGTCGGCCCTAATGAGCAGATTATGTTTTCCGGTTGTTTTATTTAAGCAATTTCAACATTAGTTTCAATCTGAATTAAAACCCGCCCGTAAGCCCGTGGAACAAGGTCAGCCCCGGGGGCCGGGGCCGGGGTTGAGGGCGATCGGATCGGAGCACAAACGATGCGAAGCCAACGCCAAAGCACCGATGCATTTGTCAGTGCCGACCCGTTTGACCCTGGCCGCACCGGACGATGCACTAATGATCCGTCGGAAGTGCAACATTCCGTTCCGGTCGTCGGAATGCCATCGAACCGGATCCTTGCGCAACTGCACAAGGATGCGAAACGTTGCGAGCGCGTCCGGGCTCGAGCCCTCGAGCAGAGCGCCATTTGCATCTGTACCGCGGCCGTTAAAACTTCAACATTTAGCTCATCCCCGGCGGTTCGGGATTAATGTGTTGTGTATAAGCGATTCGAAAGATGCCGAACGCCTGTGCTCTGAATTCTCCCCCGAAACCTCCTCGATCGGTAACCAAAGATCTGGTCTGGTGTACGCCTGGGCTACGTTGAGTGACTTCGGCCGATCGAAAGCAGCAAAATCGAGTATTAATTCCCTTCACGAAGTCCAAATCTTCGGATGAATTATGTGCAGTTCCATCTTCCGTCTTAAAGGCGATCGATGCTGGCCTGTCCTGGAGTCGTAAAAAGGCACCAGCAAACGGAAAACACTGGCGCCAAATGGGGGCAAATTAGTAAAAGTGGAATCCAAGTCCCGGCGATCCCCCGGCAGCAGTTCCCGGGAGCGGCCTGGCGAGAACTTAATTTCATTGCCGAAAGCGAACTCCATGAAGCGCGCGGGAAAATATCCAAAGTGTAATTATGATAAATTACATTAAGCAACACGTTGTTCACAGAGCGTGATTTATGGAGGAGATGAAATTGTTCGTTTTCGGCGCTTCTTGATGGATCTCTTTCTGGCGGTTCGTTTTTTCGTAGCGCCTGGGAAGACTCCGCGATACCAGGACTATGCAAGGAGCGAAAGAAAAAAAAGTCCAACTTGCTAAAATCGATGAACGGGAACGTGATCAGAGATGAGGGCAAGATTTGAGAACTTCTCTGTGTGGAGCTATGCTTGGTTTTTTTTTTTTTGGAGGAGGAGGAATTCACTATCTTCGGGGGCCGCGTGCCTTACCGCGAAGTTGCGATGGGCCAAAATAAACTTTCGCCAAGAAAACGAAAACAAACTGCGGATGAAAATTGTTAAAGTTTAATTCAACGAACCTCGACACCCTCCGGCCAAAGGCGTGCCCAGTCCCCCCTCCCCCCTCCCCCCTCAACAGCAGGCCACAGTGAAACATTTCACTGGCAGCAGAAAAACCGGAAGAAAGCACCGAGCATCTCCAAGGCTGCCAGCGTCGGTTCCGGTGGGTGCCGAGGTTTGCATAATTCAAACACGAGTTTATTGATTAACCAACGTCTACCGTGTGGCCGTGGGAAGAACGTGCCATGCTGCCCAAGATGGCGGCCGCTCGCCGGATTGCGCTGGCGGCTAAGGAACCGCCGCAAATGGCGAAGGACAGTCCCATTCCGCAGTCACTGCGGTGGGTCCAACTTTTTGCTACGAGCAAACCCCGGGAATGCCACAATGCTGCGGAACACTTGGAGTCTTTCCCGGGTGACCTATTTGAGGACTTGTGGCACATCAAATCAAGGAAATGAAAAATGCATCTCACAATTGAAACACGGTCCCATGGCCAATCGCTGAGACCAAATTTGTTTGGAATTTGTGCGGCCGCACTTGTTGGGCATTGTTTCGAAGCGCGCCTCATCATTTCACTACCTTTTTCCGTTATTTAATATTACTTTTACCTGTTCAAGAAATTTCTTTTTTAAAAATGTTAATTTTCAAGAAATCTTACCCACAGGGTGGTCCTGACGGGTTACTGCACACCTTCTGAATGGTCGCACCGCCAATTCGACAACTTAATCCGCTCGTATCACGAGCAGTCTGATTGAACCATTCAATTCCAGTCACAACACCATTACGCTAGTCCCCGCCGAAGCATCGTTATTGTCGTCGCGATCATTACTGAGCTGAACTTCATTGTGGTGCTGATTGCGTGAAAGTGTCGCTACCAACCCCAGGCCAGGCCCGAGTGTCAACAGTAAGCTGAGTAGTTGGTGGGCTATAAAACCTAACGGCCAGTCCGCTTTATCCCCATCGCCACAAAAATAACACCCCCCAGAGTCGGCGGTACTACTCAGCGCGTCCGTGCTATTACTGACCCACAGAGAGCCAGAAAGCAAGCGAACTTGCAAGCGTCGTCGTTGCCCACCGACCGACCGACCGACCGACCGGTGAAGAGCGAAAGTCCTGATTTGACAATCGTCTGGCAGACAGCGTAAAAGTTCCAAAACTGCCGATAATCCTGCTGGTCCTGTCGGCGAGAAGTGGATGAACGCAAATCAACATTGGCATGACGGTATTGGTTTTAAATATGTCCCAGCCACCGACCGTCAGCCGACCGGCTTGAGTTATGGGGCAAAGTTTTGGCGAGAACTCGGGAACTTTTCAGAGCTTCAGAGCATACTGGTGCTGCGGATGAAGCTCCTTAGAGTCGAAGCCAATCGCGGTGGCTTTCGAACGCGCCACGGTGCCGCGCTCGGGAGTAAACAATTTAATAACAGGTACATGAAGAAATAACACAAAAGAATCGGTAAGATGCCGATTTATAGAAATGGTTCACGTTGTTGAACTTTGCCGAATGGCTGGGATTGCACGTCGGATTGGGATTGTGGATCGCTGGCCGCATTTTAGTCGAGCTGCAAACGAAAGTAAACCACAAGGCAACGAATCGGCAGCGCACTAAAGTCAAACAAATAATAATTTCTTAATTTCATTCATGGTTTATTACCTGTTTTATTTGTTTTATTTTTCCACCTTTTTCTTATGTAGTGTAGTAAATTTTACGAAATTCTGCAAAACTTCGAAAGCATCTGATAATCGCTAGTATTCAAAATACATCCCCGCCAAATAGGCGAAACAGAATAAATTGTATAAGTCCATCAAAACGGCCAAGTACAGAAAATCTCCTAGAAATTTTTTATAAAGAAAGTTTTACAAAAGTACAGGTAATAACGAAAGTAAATGTTAATGTGCGTTAATGTAAAAGCAAATTGGCGTTTAGAAAACATTTTTCATCCAATCTTCAATGAGCTTCGTTTCCAATTGTTCAATCTACATAACTTTTAGTATTGGTTTTAAATATTCATTGTTAGATACTAAGATAGAAAGTGATCCCGAAGGACCGCGCGGTAGAGCGAGAGAACAGGAGCCACGAGGGCCACTCACGGAGCGCTCCGAAATGAACTAATGAACTAATGATCCGTAATCTAACTAATCCCTTAGCCTATAAAAGCGCGTGCTGTTTAGTTGTTAAGTACCTCTCTTATAAAAAATACACAACGTAGGAAAGTGACCCGCTCGTTTTTATTCAGTTCCCCAATCATTTCGACCCAACGCAATCCCGTGACCCAACATTTGGTGCCGTGACCAGGATAAAGAGTGAAGAAGATTTGTGTGTGAAGAAGATTTGCGCGTGAACAGATTTGTGTGTGAGGACATTTGCACGTGAATAGGTTTTGTGCGTTAGTGTGAGAATGCCGCCGAAGAGTTCTAAGAGGGAAGAAGACTCTAGTGAAAAGGCCGTGATCGTCCTTGATCGTGAGTTGGTGAAGCAACTAGAAGCAGAGAATGCCGAGCTGCGCAAACAGCTCGAAAATGTAATTGTTCCCGCTCCCGTTCCCGCTCCCGTTCCTGCTCCCGTTCCCGCTCCCGTCCCCGCTGCGAAGGAGCCCGTCAGTGCGCTGCGATCCCCGGTCACTGAGGAGATCGACCGAATGCGCAGGATGATGGCGCCCGAGGTATGGAGCGAGACAAATGAAAAAGAGCACGTGCCGGTGGCGAACCTAACCTCATTATTCGGCAACTTGCCGGTACCCGACCACATGCTTCAACGAGGAGAGCGATGCCCTACACCGGCCCAAAAAGAGGCACGAAAGGCCATGGGCCGAGAATTGCCGACCTTCGACGGCAATCCGGCAGATTGGCCGCTCTTTATCGCGACCTACATGCAGACAACGATCGCCGGTGCATATTCGGCAAGAGAAAATATGATCCGCCTGCGAAATTGCCTCAAGGGCGCTGCGTATGACGCGGTAGCTGGAAGCTTAATCTTGCCAGAAGCGCTGCCCAGAGTGCTAGACACTCTTGAAATGCTGTTCGGGAGGCCGGAGATCCTGATTCAAGCATTGTTGGAAAAGATTAGGAAAGTGCCGGCACCATCCGCAGAACGCCTAGAAACGCTGTGCGACTTTGCGCTTGCGGTGCGCAGTTTCAGCGATCATTTGATCGCAGCTGGGCAAAGGAGCCACCTAGAAAACCCGGTGTTATTAATGGAACTAGTAGAAAAGCTGCCAGCACATGTGCGGTTGTCGTGGGGCAACCATCTCACGGGAACCAAGACAGCCGCAAATTTGGCGAGCTTCAGCGAGTTCATGTTTGGAGTGGCGCGTTCGGTAAGCAAAGTAACGCTTTACACCGGACTCAGCGAGAAGCCTAGGCAAAGGAAAGAGAGAGAGCGAACGGTGAACAGAAGCTTCTGCCATGCCGCCGTGACCCAACCCGATCCCGTTGAACGACAAGGAGAGAATAGTGAAACCCAAGGACGAAACGACCCGCCGAAGACTGGATTTCAACAACCCGAGAGCAAACAAAAATTGTTTCCCCCATGCCCTGCCTGCGCAAGGGACAGGCATTCGATCATAAGTTGCGAAGTTTTCCAACGAATGACCGACGCAGATCGACTGCGCGTGATCCACGAGAAAAGGTTGTGCTGCAATTGCTTCAGGAACGACCATTTTGTTCGTTTCTGCCAATCTGCCTTCTCCTGTAGACTGTGCAAACAACGACATCATAGTTTGCTGCACAACGCATACGTTAAACCCCCGGTACCCGCTTCCCTCGCAGTGTCTGCGGCTGCAACGCACACCAACGGCAGCAGAATCTCGACAGCGAGTACGGCTGTACCCACTACCAGCAAACCCGTAATTTTGTCCACCGCAATCGTTATCATTATCGATGGATACGGACAAGAACATCTTGCTAGAGCGTTGTTGGATTCGGGATCCCAACCGAATATTATGAGTGAGCGATTGTACCAACGCTTGCACATCCCGCGAAAAACGAGAAACGTACCCATAGTCGGAGTAGATGGCACACAGACGAATGCCAAGCACTCTGTTGAAGCTGAACTGCGCTCGCAGCATTCCAATTTAAGATTGCGCATGGAATTTTTGCTGTTTAAAAGAGTCTCCGGCGATACCCCCGCATTTTCTTTCCCTACGACGCCGTTGGAGATTCCCGAGCACCTTGCATTGGCCGATCCGGAGTTCAACACTACAAGTAAAATCGATCTTATTATTGGAGCGGCCCACTTTTACGATCTGCTGAAGAGCGGTAGAATACGGCTCGCGTCAGGGACGCTTACTTTAGTTGAAAGTTATTTGGGATGGATCGTAGCTGGGCAAGCAGCAACCCCCCTCTTCAATGCGCCCCTCTCCTGCAACACTGCCCAAATCGAATCGATGGATGAAAGGATGGAAAAGTTTTGGAAGCTTGAGGAAGTAAATGCTTCGAATTATGCTGTGGATGAGCAACGCTGTGAAGAGTTCTATCGCGACATCCCCGAAACGGATACTCTACGATTCGAAGTAAAGGTGAAGGTACAGGATTCAACCCAAACAAAAAGAGAAATGTTGTCCACCATTGCTCAACTGTACGACCCGCTGGAATTAGTATCCCCCGTAGTTGTTCAAGCGAAGCTTCTGATGCAGCATCTGTGGTTGCTGTCCTTAGGCTGGGACGATGAATTAACCCCCGATATCAAACGAAAGTGGAAGATCTTTCTAGATGAACTCCCCGCTTTGTCTAACTTTCGTACCGATCGACATGCCCTCATTTCGCATTGCGAGAGCGCGGAGCTTCACACGTTTGCAGATGCCTCAAAAGATGCCTACGGAGCTTGTGTGTACATTCGCTCGGAAAATAGAAATGGTGAAGTGAAGATTAGCCTCTTGGTATCAAAGACGAAAGTAGCCCCGCTGAAACAGATCAGCATCCCGCGGCTTGAACTGTGTGCAGCCCTCATAGCATCCCGCTTGTACGACAAGGTGGTGGCCGCCCTCGACACAAATTTTGCCCATAAATACTTTTGGTCGGATTCTATTGTCGTGCTACAATGGCTTAAGTCTCCCCCTCGGACATGGAAAACATTCGTAGCCAACCGCATCTCCGAGATACAATCCACTACGCACGGATGCACGTGGCTGCATGTGAGTGGAAATGAGAATCCAGCCGATCTACTATCTCGAGGCTGCGCTGCAAGCGAACTCATTTCTTGCGACAGGTGGCACAGTGGACCAAGTTGGCTCTGTAAGCCAAAGGCAAGTTGGCCTGCACAAATAACCCCCCTCGATAAGCTCCCTACCGAAGAAGCAGAAGCAAATGACCCAATTCTTGTTACCGCCGTACAAACAGTGGAACCGCATGAAATCTTCAGAAAATTTTCGTCATACCGCACGATGATCAATGTAGTAGCATTTATGTTGAGATTCTTCAACAACACCCGATCCAAGGAAAATCGCATCTCCGAACTAGTACTCCAAACGGAGGAATTGAAGCGAGCAAAACTGTGCCTGGCAAAATTGGTGCAATTCGAAGCATTTCCCGAAGAAGTCAAGGCCCTACGTAAAGGATCGCCAATAAGCAAATCAAGGCTTCGGCTGCTAAACCCGTTCATGGACCCTGAAGGAGTGATACGCGTCGGTGGCCGGTTGCAGCTATCTTCAGAATCATACAACGTTCGTCACCCCATAATCATCCCCGGATTTCACCTGTTCACCAAATTAC
This sequence comes from Anopheles cruzii, assembly GCF_943734635.1. Classification (NCBI taxonomy): domain Eukaryota; kingdom Metazoa; phylum Arthropoda; class Insecta; order Diptera; family Culicidae; genus Anopheles; species Anopheles cruzii. Next base: position 34,009 of record NW_026453877.1, read on the forward strand.
TGATAGAGCAACAGCATAAGACGCTGGTTCATGGAGGTTGTTCAGTAACCCTTGCCGTTCTGAGGGATGAATTCTGGCTACTACATGGACGGAGAGCTGTACGAAGCGTCTTGCGCCATTGTTTTAGATGCTATCGATCCAACCCACAACCCATAGAGCAACCCGTCGGACAGTTACCCATCCATCGCATCACCCCAAGCGAAGCCTTCGTCTGCACTGGAATAGACTACTGTGGCCCACTCTACCTGAAGCCGGTACATAGAAGAGCAGCACCCACAAAAATTTATATATGTGTTTTTGTTTGTTTCAGTACGAAAGCTGTCCATCTTGAGTTGGCGGGCGATCTATCCACCAATACCTTTTTGATGGCGCTGGATAGGTTCATGTACCGCAGAAACAAACCGGCCCATATATACTCCGACAACGGCAAAAACTTCATTGGTGCAAAGAACGCATTGCATGATCTGTACCGTAGACTTCAAGCAGATGCGGAAAACAACAAGATAAGCAAGCATTTAGCTCAAGATGGAATACAGTGGCATTTAATACCCCCGCGATCCCCCAGCTTTGGTGGCTTATGGGAAGCCGCAGTGAAGGTAGCAAAGCGTCAAATTGTAAGACAGTTAGGGAATACTTTACTATCCTACGAGGAACTTCTAACTATCTTGATCCGCATCGAAGGATGCAT
>NW_026453878.1:0-34351 GCF_943734635.1 Anopheles cruzii
CGCTTCTCGTCCCTGTGGCCGATTTTATGTCTTCGTTTGGTGTGCACAAATCGAACCCCCATAAAGATCGTCTTCGTCGAAGGATGCGCCGGAAGTGGTGCTCAAACCAATCGTCCAAAGCGAGACAGAGAGAGGGGGGGATAGAGACCATCTTGGGTCGGAAACAGCGGAAAAGGATGCAGCTTGATTTACGCTAACGAATAAATATGTACGGCCCAGCCTGGGCTCAGATCCTTCTCAGGTCCTCGAGGTATGCTTTCTGGCAGCCGAATGGGGCATCGGGCATCGGGTATTGATGCATCTGCTACAAAACCCCCCGCCGGTGGCGAAGAATGCAGACAGTTGGAAAGGATCTTAGCATAAAAACCCTATGTCGGCTCGAAACCGAGAGCATGAGTGCAAATCCCGGGCCACCGTGTTGGGAGCGGTGTTCGGGATGCTCATAATAGACGTTGGCGTAGAAAAGACGGAGCAGCCGCAAAAAAGCGGATGGAGAACGATTGTGATTTATCATTTTGATAGCGCTCGATTTTGTGGAGTGTGAATATGCTCCCAAAGTGGTGTGCTGCTGCTGCTCGATAGGAATCAATTTTGCGATAGCCGCCGGGTCGGCACGACGGTTTGTGTGTTTGGGGGGGGTTTTGTGTACCGCCATTGGGTGGTCCAAAGTCCGAAACATAAATCCGGTGTGCTCTTCGTTCGCCCCCAAACCACCCAAACGATGCGTAGGGTGGCGGGAGGGCAGGATGATTTAATATTTTGGACATTATGTTTTATTTTACGAAGCGCGTCACCCACCACCCACCATCGGGCGGGCGTTATTGTGGGCTGATTATGCGCAAATTGAACGGCGATTAACTAATGGGAGTTTAGTGGCCGTCGATCAGCGGCTGTGCGTTGGTGATAATTACAACGAATGATCGCCGTGGTCGTTGGGATATCATCTGGAGAGAAAGATGAGGCACCGAAAGATGTGTGCAAATGTTTGCTGAATGTTGTTTTGCAAGTGTTTTTTGATTAGTTTTTAGCGTCTCTAGTAATAGAAGTTTTTGATTATAGCAAAACTAATATTTAGGAAAACTTGCAAACAAATTTAAAATAACAAAAGCCTTTCAATTCTGAAGGGCTTTCAGTATTGTTAGTTTGAGAAATTGTGTTGCTTCTGTTAACTCTTGTAAACAGTGAGTAAACAATGATAGACACAAGTATTTTTAAATCCGTTGTTTGATATGAATTGTTCACTATAACTATAATAAATAATAACAATAAATGCTTTTAAAATATCTGTTATTACCTTCAAAATAAGTTCTTTCTTGAAGGAATACACACACATCAACGGTTGATAACCTGCGGCAAGGATCCACCTTGAACTTTGCGCAAGAACCGATTAAAAATGTTTTCTTTAGAGTAGAAAGCTTTTGTTTTCGAACTATGAAAAAGTCACACAAGGCCTGATATCTTCTGAACACGTAGTCATTCGACGGTTCTAGTTGAAGTAAAGCCCAAAAACTCCATCAACATGGAAACGGGGCTTTTCTGGTAAAGTACTTGTCAAGAACCGTCTCACCTTTACAACATCGTCCAAAATAGTAAGGAGCTGATGCAAATGCAAGATTTTACACTTTTTTTACAAACACAAATTGGTTTTTGATCGTTAAGTCATTCATTTAGTGATGTTTTGTCAGTTGCAACCACTTTAGGTGTGTTTCCAAAGGCAAGCTATTAACGCATTGAGCGCCATTTTATTAACATTTTAAAAATTTGCAATGTGAATAAAAATGAGTTGCCTTGGACAATACTACCAGCGATGTTGTCCAAGGAAGTGCATTGGAAATACCAGTTTCGGTTTAACTGCTCTGTTCAACCGTAACAAAAATCAACAACCTTACTGGAGGGGACACTGCAAATAGAGTTGTTAACAAACTGATTGCTAGATAGTTTAGTGAACTCCGAGGTAGAAAGAAAATCAATTCACCACAAACTGAGAACTCTATTGGAACACTTTTTATCAGGTGGCGAATGTATGTTAAACAATTAGTCAGTCTTATTCGGTTACTACAACCGTCGAGCCCCGAGTCGTGCCCTGCAACAGAGACTACCTCCACCGAAGTCGCAATCCACAGCCCCCCGTCCAGCAGTCCCGTCCGTTCTCGTATCGCTATTGATGCAATTCCGTCATCTCAAACCGGGACTACTACGCTCCTTGGACTGGACGGCTGGCTTAAAGCTGGACGACTGTAGAAGACTTTGTGGGTTGGTTCGTCGTCCGCTGACCTCATGACATGTCCAGTCCACCGAGACCTGGCGAGACATATTCGCTGCATGCCGCTAACAGCGTTTCGTCAGTTTTTGACAGAGTCCATGTCTCAAAGGATAAGGTGAATACTGGCATTCTAAAGGTTCTGTATAACCCCAGCTTCGACCATTTCGACCCGAAATTTGAGTGAAATTCTCTAGACTCTAGACCTGTTGGCTGCTAGCTTCCTAGCGCGAATTTCCTCCGTTATGACGTCTTCACTGCTAACCTTTGGCCCAAGATAGGTGAAGTCCGATACGACATCGAACTTTCGGATACGTATTAGTATGTCACTCCCAAGAATACTCCCCGGAACTCATGCTGATACCACAATGTATTTGACCTCGTTTTCGTTTATCTGCAGACCAAGAATACCCGAAGTTTGCCAAACCTCTATGTAAAGAGTCTTCGACCTATAATGTCCACGCCATCAGCATAGGCCAGGATCTGGCTGGACTTGAAGTAGATGGTACCTGCGATATCTACTCCAGTGTAATGTTGAAAAGACAAAGACAGACAAAAGAGGACTTTTAGGGATTTAGTAGGGACTTTTAAACATATCACCAGTACGGCATAGAAACGGTTGCACCGTGACATTGGCGATTCCGGATAAACTATTAAATAAAAACATTCAGCGAAACACATTGTATAGCCCCAGATTAACAACATTGTAGTAATAGAAAACTGGAAACACACCCGATCAGAGCGCGAGGCCTGTGCACAACATGTAGCCGACCAACCCCGACGACGTCAAGGAACACCTGCCTGGTGCTCGACTCACATTGCTCGAAATCGAGCTGCCTACACTGAGTGTGCGAGGTGCCGAAGTAGTAGTGATAACGATAATGGTCCTTGCGTTAGTGTCGAGGATCTGACAGACACGGTGACATGCTACGAAGGCCGCTTAATCAACCGCTCCGCGAGTCCGCGCCGCCCTGTCTTACCTCGAACTGATCACAGGTACAGACACCGTACTGGCGGTGGTCACACTCGCAGCAATAGTACTCCGCCTGCTGGTGGCCGGGCGTGGTCGTCGTGGTCGAGTGTCCACCGCCCCCGTTCGGTACCGTGCCCCCGCCGCCGACCGGTGAAAAGAAAACATCGTCCGGGTGGTACTGGTGCCCCGCGCCGCTTATTGTCGTCGTATTGTAGAACTGCTCCTCGTACGGGTCCAGCTTGCGTCCCCGGTACACGCTACACTTCCGCTCGAGTGCCCCCGGCTCCGGGCTGGTCAGCGGGTGCGCTTCCTCGTCGTCGGTGAGGGCCAGAGGTTTCAACGTCGGCCGCCCGGGTGGCGTAGCCTGGGGGGTTGCCGGAGTGATCACGATCGGATCCGGGTTCGGGATCTGCAGCGTGAGCGGGTGCGTCAGGGCATCCTCCACCTCCCGGCAGATGCCACTGTGTGCGACCGGCACCGAGCCCCGCTTCGTGACCCCCACCAGCTGCTGCTGCTGGGCGTAGTGGTAGAAGTGATGGTTCGGGTGCTGCTGGTGTTGGTGCTGTTGCTCGGGCGTTGGGTCAAGGACCGTCACCGCCGCATGCAGATGGTGATGGTGCGCATGGTGACCGAAACCGAGGGTCGGCGTGTCGGGGGGCGTCAGGTCGGACGCGGCCTGTGACACCAGCGGGAGCGTGGCGGTGGCGGACTTTGTTAACTGTTGACGTCGGACGAGCTTGTCGTACTCCCGGAAACCGGTCGGTTTCGGCATCGGCGGAAAGGATGCCCCAGAAGCCGTCGCGAGGCCACCGTGTGCGGGGCCGTGCACGTGGCACGGGTGCTGCTGCTGCTGTTGCTGCTGATGATGGTGGTGGTGTTGGTGGTGTCCATGGTGCCCCAGGTGTGGCCCCGCCACGCCCCCGGACGTGCAGGGTTGATCCGAGCCCGGGATGCTGGTGTACCCGGCGCTCAGCTTCCGGTGGTGCTGGTGAGGGGCCCTCAAATACGACGCCGGCAGCTGGTGGAACGGTTTGCTCTTGGTCGGCGTCGTGGCCGCCTTCGCTGCCAGCTTCTCCCGCAGTATCAGCTGGTTGGTGGCCTTGTTCTTCGTGTTCTGCTGGGCCTGCTTCTTGCGCGCCTGGCGCGACGCCAGCGAGGCGCCACCTGCTGCTGCGTACATCCTGCTGCGTCTGCTGCTGCAACTACTGCTGGCGCCCTACTCTCTGTTGCTACAGCCACCGAGTACGGGCGCGACGACGACACGGAGTCGCATTCACAACAATAACAACGATGAGGCTAACAACAACAACAACGTTTAACAGCAATAATAACGACGAAGACGAACGAGACGATGGCGGATGGCGTGGCGGTGGAATGTTTGGCGGAAGCACCTCAGCTCAGCTCCGACTTTGTAGAACTATCTCGTGGGTAGGTGCTCGGGCTGCTCACGTTTGACAGCTCGGGAGCCCAGGAGGCTTACGGTGACGCAGATGCCAGTGAGCCGCAAGACCGATGGATGGTGGGGACGGGTGAAGGCGGGGTCAGTATACTAGCACAGTGAACCATCGATACGCTTACGCTTACGATACGTGGAGATAGACAGATAGACAGACGGATAATGGCGCTGACACTCACCGCTGAGTAGCTCACCGAGAGACACTCCGAGTTACTTAAGCGCTGGAGGCGTTGCCTATGGTAACCTGATCGTTGCCCTACGTACTATGGTTGCTCTGTAGCTCTCGCGTGTAGACAGTTATCAAAAAGTGGTATCGTGCACTAGGGTGCTAGGGTGATGAATCGATCAGTGGGCTCAGTGGGCTCAGTGGGTATAGATTTAGGGTGTACCTGGGGTATTAGCTACTAGATGTCTACTGATCGGCCAGTGGGACGCGTTGTATTCTACTCGTTCGTAGCGGTGTGCGCTAGGGTACGCTAACACTCCTCTCCATTAATAGCTACTAGTACCTACTATTGTTTCTGGGGTTTAGCAAAAAGAGTTAGACAAAAATCTGGCTCTCTTCTGCAGCGGCCCAGACCAGAGCCTGAGAGGGCCCTATCGGACGTCACGTTAAAGAGAGAGTTTTTCTTTTCGAGTGGGTTTTGTTACAAGTGTGCTGCACGAAGATTTGATGCCCGATTTTACCTATTTGTGGTTGTTGTTGTTCTCGCTCGTCTCGACTCAAGACGAGTGCTGGGCGCTGGGCAGGCGAGAGAGTACTTCCGAGGGCTCGGGGGCTATGATTACAGGTTACGTTTTGGGGAATATGATAAGTTCACATACAGTCCATTAGGGCGATTGATTATTCCTGTGTGGGTTCCTACGACACAACAACAACAACGACAGACACACACACAGACACAGAGTCAAAGCTTCTCTAAGAGGGCGTTTTGGGCGACGTCAGACGACAGCGAAAAGTAGAATATAAAGGGGGGGTGTTGGTTTTGCTTTCGTCCGCTAGTTTCTCAGGGGTTCCGGTATCCACACGGTGCCGACATAGCCGCGGCGGTCCAGATTCGTGCCCAGGAGCAAAAGCGGAGGCAATTCGTCACGAACGGCCCCGTGAGAGAGCCAGGGACCGAGTTGGTTCAATCGCTAAACATTCGCTGTCCACGATCCCACGATCCCCGGAGATCGCACCGGCTGTATGTTTGTATAAAACAATTACGAAAACTATGACAGACCGAATAATCTAGTTTTGGTGTCGGTCTCCAGTTACTTTGCGGTGCGTGTCTGTAAAACGTCCGCCCGACACACGCTTACGCTAGGAGTTGTAGTACAAAAATGGTAACAAATACAACAACGACGATATTGCCTCCGTCTCTCTCTCTCTGGTTTTCTGTTGCACCGTTACGCACTCATATCATACCGGGTCGCCGGGATGCCACAAAAATGACTGACTTGAACTGAGTTGGGTTCAAGTGTTGCAACAACAACATCAACGGGCTCTATCATTCCTTTATCGTACGCACCGCAGCTCTGTTCGATAACTATCATTAGCTCAGCTGCTACTAAACAAACAAACACCTAGCACCCCAGCGTAGCACAGTATAACGGGTTATAACTACGGATCGAAGCTCCAATCGTGGTACACGAATCGCAATCGAATAAACAAATGGTCTAAAAAATTGTCCGACGCAAATTGCTCTATAATACACCTAGTTTATCATTGAAACGCTGCGCCGCTGTCTTTGATTAATTCCGTTTGCTTTCTGTTCTGTTTCGGACGAATTTCTTGACTTGTGCCTCTTTCCGATCTGTCTTCTGACTTGATCACGAGAACTTCTTGGATGTCCTGTCGCTAGGAATCATTATTCGTCACATCCCGAGCACATCTCGACACCGACGGCATCGTCCGATTAGCAGCTCTCTGACGTAAGCGTCGGAACGCCGTAATATCTATCATTTGCACCGTCGTCGTGCCCCGAAACGCGTTGGAGTCAATTTTTTGACAGACCAAACTCCTGTCAGTTCCGTCAACTTGCACTGCACTGCGGCGCGAATCGAACCGTTCGACCCGAACTGGGCGACCGTGACGTCGTTTCCGGAATCCTGTTACAATTTGTACGTATTGTCATGCTTCGTCGACTCGGTCGGTCGAAACAAAATCGGTTCTCCCGTCCCCGGGTCCCGAGGCTAGTGCATCTAGTGGGTAAGTAGAAAAACCATTACCATTCGTTTACAAAAAAGTGTGTTTACGAACCACGGGGAAGCGTATCGCTATTGCTGTTGGTTGGTGTTGGTTGGTCGCCCAAACTCAGACTGGTTGCTTTTGCTACCGTTCAATAAGAATAACAATTTCGTAAAAAACAATACACAGTGTACAAACAATTGTTTACCTCCTCTTCCAAAATAGGCGTCCTTATTTTATATCTCTCTCGGCCGATGGGCTGACCGAAACCGATTCAACAGCTTTGTGCTCTGCACGGCTCGCAACGGCTAACATGGCGGGTAGGTTAAGAAAATACCTCGCTGATCGGTTGTCAAATCACCACTCAAATCACGGTTGGTTGTACAAACGTAAAAGGACCCGCTATCCTGTTGCATCGTTGTTATGGCCAGTATGTGGATGTCTTCTAAAACACCCGAAGCGTACACGTGATCGGTGGCCGTCTCATGCCTTATTTGTTCCCCCTAACCTAGTTCCTAGTCCGCTTGCGGCTTGCTACGCGAATATGTCCTACTGTCCTGTACTAGTCTTCGCAAAATGGCTCGGTTTCGATGGCTCGGGCTCGGTTCTCCCCAGCAGCCTCGACGTCAGCAGCGAGGTCTATATCGTCGTTCGCAAGCGTATTGGTGGTTCCTTGTGAATTAGCGTCGCAGCGCGGCTGGTGCAACGTGCGCTAACGCAGGACATTGGGTGGATGGATTCGATCGTAGGGATTCTTTGGTATTCACGGTGCCGGCACCGAGTACTTAGCTTGCTCCGTTGGGCTCCCGCGGCGACGCTGCCGTAGCTGCTCCAGGTGACCCGGTTGGTCGGGTTTCGCTATAACATTGAGAAAGATTGAAGGTTGGATGGTTGCATTAAAATGAGGTGAACTTTTCGATGAGCGATGTGTGTGTGTTAGTGTGGCGTAATTCGGTGTAGGGCTGTGCGAGTAGAGAATATATGATATGGCACCGTCATCTCAGCAGGAAACCCTTTAACTTTCGATTTTACATCGATTTTCGCTTAACAAAGGAGCCATTGGTAATTACCGTTTCCGCGAAATAAACTAGAGTGCCCACCGTCCTGGTGGACATAAGGGTCTATCATGAAACTCAAACGTTCACTCAAATGTTCACTTGAGCGTCATTTTGCTATCTGCACACCGTTTGAGCTACCGTTTGGAAAGCTTTCAACTGGATGAACTCTTTCTGTCGAATGTCGAGTTGTCACCGCATTTAGGTTTTCAAACGGAAACTCGAATTTGACAAACCGGCCTCTGTCAACATTTTGCAACGGAAAGAGCCGTTCTGTTAGGATGTTTTTGATTTTATCAACTAGTTTGTATTGTTTATGTTGCGCCGTGCAAAGATAGTGATATTTTGAAAGAAAGTATATATTTTGGAGAAGAAAAATACAGTGGGTCGGATTTACATAGCAATATTTTGCGATAAATCTTTGTACTTTTAGTTCCTTCACAGTCACTGTCGCTATCGGAAACGTAGTACGCGGAAATCATCTTAAAATTTCAGAAAAACACGTATAATAGCAAGAATCGCACGCACATCTGCTATCTATTTACCACTTGAATGTTTACAAAATGCACCAGAAATGACAGTTCGTACTCAAAGAGCTTGACAAGCTTTCACGTTTAAGCTTTTAGCTTCGGAGCTTCTCTTATTGAAAACTGTGATCCCGGCACTTGAGTTTGCCATTTGAATTTGAGAAGTCAAGTGATTGATTTTCATGATTGTGGGGATAATCGTGCTTTTCCATCGCCCTCGGATAAAACCCCGGTCCTCGACGACTGGGGTGGACACAAGGGTCAGCACGAGAGTGTGGACATAAGTCAGACTCTTCAAAGGACCTTTCAGGTAGCGTTTTTTTTGTCTGACCAGAGCGACGCACCCTTCGAAGGCTGACCAAAAAACCCACTATCGTTCGCCCAAACGGCAAAGCCGGCCGGCCGGCCGACTGGTCATCAGCTTTACGACCACAATTTAAATGCCCTCTCCTCGCCCCGACCCGGGGTGGGCCGGATTTTTTCGGTGCTTAACTCCTAACCTCAAAATACGCCGCTCGTGGCAGGAGAGGTCCCATTCTCGCCTACTTAGTGCGCAAGTGAAAATGTCTACCGCGTGAGGTCCGACGGACGGCGAGGCAACAACACATCGTCACCATTCGGCCACCAGTACCACGCACCCCCCCACGGGTCCGTAATCACGTAATGTGGGGCAGTTCGGGCAGTAGGTAGCCCACGAGGTAGCCGCCGCACCGCTGGATCATATCATGAATAATGAATTTTGTTCACACGCCACGTTTCGATGGATAGTCGGCCGGTGGTGCTAGTAGTTAATTGAAGGCACTCGCCGGCACTTTCTCCTTGGCCTCCGGCAACGTCGTGACGTGCGCGGCGGAGTTCCATTTGCGAGCAACGGAAACAAAGCAAAACTGGACGCCAATTCTCAGACGCAAGGCGAGAAATGAAGTTTTCGGTCGGGTGGGCGTTGAATTTTGATCGGTTACCATGGGTTTGTCGCTGCTGCTGCTGCTGGGAAAAAAGCAAACAAACAGACGCTACAGCTGGTCGACTCGCGAAGAAAATCAATATTTCGGTCACAGCAGGCACTGCGGCAACCGCCTCGCACCCACAGGACAAACGAGTTGTGGCGAATGCAGTTGCATTCGCTAGAAACCCGGTGCATAATGGAAGAATGATAAGTACCGGCCGTGGTGCGGCACGGACAGGCAACCACGCGCGGTTGGAGGAATCACTTTCTAACGTGCCCCAACGTGGCCGGTGGAGAACATTGAACGGAACCAGGAAATCGGTTTTGGGTTGGCGTTTTGGTGCACGTTACAAACGATGACGAGGACGACGATGACGACGTTGTGTCGATCGATCGCTGGAAGTTTGCGCAAGAGGTCGATTACCTAAACTTCAGTCAGGAACCAAACTATGGTTTTGTAAGATGGGTAAGTCTTCTCTATCTAGAGTTGATTTCGGGCGGTCTCAACTTGGTGCAAACTTGCGATAGTGTCAGGGAAACAGCTTTTCCGGGACCGAGCTAACGTGGTACATTAATTAGTAACCTGAGCGCAATATTTGGAGTGCGGGTTGATGAGCGAGTGAAACTTTTAAAATGAGGAAAAGTTTCCAATCCTTGCGGAAACTGTTTCGAACTAGATGTACTGGAATGGATGCATCTATGACCCTATCGTCAGCACGTTAACTCGGTTGTTTTTGTATCTACCTTGGTCGGTGTGGTAATGGTGGCACCATCACACGGATAGGGCGTGCATAATATCTTGAAACTTTTAGCATGCCTCAAGTCAAATCACTATCTATCAACTATCAGAAGCTGTCAACCAAAAGTCTCCAGTTTCACAGTAGGTTAGCAGCAAACCCAGAAAAAACAACAAGAAAACAGATTCGATCATTTTTAGAGCGGCAAAGCCACACGAAATCTTCAGTTTTACAGTCAAGGGTTAGGAGGTTTTTTTTAAATCTTAGATGAACGGACTGGGTCTTATTTATACAAGTTAGGAGGTTAAAAACTGTGAAAGTACATATTATGAAACCTCATGAAGGCGAGATACTGTGTAATTTCATGTCCGAAAGAAAGAAACATATGAGAAAGATATTAATTTAGTTTTCAATGCACTTAGCACATATTTAAACAATGATTGTCAGATTGAGAGTTGGCATATCGTGCTAAAAATATGTTTTATTGGGTGTAGAACTTAATTGTTGCAGTTTTTATTCGACATTTGTAACGAAACTACAACAACAAAACGTATGACTATCTTAATGAAACTAGTGTCCTTCGTTAGCTACTACTTTCTCCCATCTTTTAGATAGTTCCTCGATTCCGTGTCGTTAGAACTTTCTATCTTTAGGAGCGATCCAATCAGAGACCTATTTTTCAATACTTTCATAAGAAGTGAACCGCTGTGCTGCCAAATCGTTACTCATGTAACGGAACAAATACTAGTCCGAAAGAGCAACATCTGGTGAATAAACCGGGGGTTAACAGTTCCCATCCGACAGTTTCGAGATAGATTTTGATCGGTTTTGCGATGTATCGTCAAGCGTTGTCATGTTGAAAAATCAGGTTATCATGTCTTTTATCCCATTCTGGTCGTTTTATGGCCAAAGCTTTGCTTCAAATGCATTAATTGTTGTTTATTTATTTATTTCAATAATTTCATTAGGTTTTAAAAGCTCATAGTACACCACACCTTTCATATCCTACCATATGCACAGCATAACCTTTGCGCAGTGAATATTTCGCTTTGGTTGCTGTGGACATGGTTCACCAAGCTGTATCGAGGCCTTTTTGGGTTTAGGATTCTTGTAATAACTCCCCTTTACATCACCAGTGACGATTCGGTCCCCTTGTTTGAGAAGCAGTAATGAAAAAACGCAAAAACGCATTACCAGGAACAAAACTTAACATGTTCAAATGCTTAAAACAGGTGTTGTTTACACTTTCTATACTGCGTTAGATTTGTAATGACAGTAGCTATCAAACACATATTTCAAAAAAAAAAATTTGTTATATTTAGTGTGTAACGCCATCTCTTGTAAAACCGCAAGAATTAACTTCTGAACTAACTTCGGAATAGTTTGAGAGTTTTGAGTATACAAAAACGGTGACGCTGTGATGTTGTATTTTGCAGTGTTTCATCTTGTTTTGTAGTCAACGAATGTAGTTCCGCTCGCGATGGAGCATTTATTTCATGGATAATAGGTCTAACTTAATTGTGCATGGTCCAGTATATAATATTCAATTAAAATTGAAACTCCTGCACTTGAATATTGCAGCCTTATTCCCATTGCTTACAACTATGTCGTGAAAAAGAAATACTAAGGCTTATGCTCCATACCATCGAGGCTCTGCTTCACTCGAGGATTTGATTCGAAAAAAGGAAAACCCTCCGGCAAGTTACCGGAATGATAGATATGGGCTCCGTGCGGTCATGCAATTGGATTGATTTTTCAAACATTGTCCCTGAAAAGTAACGGAAAGGGAATAAATTGAATTCATTTAATTTTCATCGAGATCTGTGACTCGTGCGCTGTTTACGAATTCGGTACCCGAATTCGGATTTCGCAACAAACAGCATTCGATGCGGGAGAGAGAGCGAGAGAAAAGGGCTTTTTTCCGATAATAGTCGAAAGCATCAACAAGGTGATGCAACAGGGAACGAACGGCCCCCGGGCCCTGATAGTCGGCCGAAGGACATTCGATGTCCTGCGAACCAGAAACGGTGCAAAAAAGGTAATCCCTTATCCGGGCACAGCGAATGCACGCCCGGACCCGGACCCGGGGAGAGACAAACTAACTACTTTAGCCCCGAATTGGCGCCAATAGGATGCCTGCCTCGCCCTTTCGAAGGCTTCTTTGGCCAAAAAGAAAACGAAAGAAAACAGCAAAATGGGATAAGCTTCGGGCCACGGAAGACGTTTGCGTTGGCGGCTGACGTTCGACGCCGCCACGGCACGGCGAACGGGATCCGATCATCGTTACGTATACGAGCCGTCGCGTCGCTATCGGGTGTCCCGGGTGCATCCTGCCGTGCCGGGCTGGCTGGCTGGCTGCGCTATCTGGGCTGGCCTGCCGTTTGGAACGAAGCCCAACTTTTCGTTTCCATCTTATCACCGGCTGCTGCTGCGGCGGTGCGAAATACCGCCCACGGAAAGAACTCGCTCGAAATCGGATGCCCTGCTCGGTGGTGGTGGCATCCCGACCACCCCATCCCGGTCCAACTTCAACCGGATCTCTCTCTGTCACCTTTAAATCATGTGCATTCTGATTTATCTGCTGGCGTGGATTGAAAAATGCATTCCACTGGCTGGCTGGCTGGCTGTGGAAAAGTGGAGCCCTCTTGGCCGAAAGGGACGAAACAAGGCGGCAAAATGGGAACCTGTAAGGACGCGCTTCAGCTCTAGCAAGAGCCCAAAATAAAAGATGCATCCGCACACTCCACGTTCGTTCGCTCGTGGTGACTTGAGAGTTTGGCGAGTACTCACCTTCCCAGCTCACGTGTGCGACTTGCTGAAAGATCCAAAACAAGAGCTTGCGGAAAGTCACCGAGCGAACGAGCGAACGGGAAAGAAGCTGAAATACGGGACCAAAGAAAAACTTCGTCCTCACAAACACACACATGCGCAGGCCACAAATGCATCAGTTCAGTTCCGAGGCGAAGAGTCGCATCTCGAGCCGCAGAATAACGGCACCGACCGAGGCGAACGAGACGGTGTTGCGTAGGAGTTGGGCCCCGTGCAGACGCGTTGACGTCGGCTAACCGGCGGCCTTCTGGCCCGGGGTTTTAGGGGGTTGAGGTTGACCTGCACCGGATCGATGCCCGGTGCCCGGATCGTAACTTGAACCTGTGGCTGTGGCTTTGAAGTGGGCACTCCCCGGCGGCACTATTCGAACATCTTCGTCCGCAGCCCGGAACCGAACCGGCTCGTTGTTTCCGGTCCGGACCGCCAGGAGATGGTCCAACCGATGCTCGTTATCGATCGTCGATCGGGACCGGTACCCACCGACGGAAAATTGAGAAATCGTCAATGGGATCGAAAGACACACCATTTGCAACATTGCAATCATGTACCCGGCCACGGCACTGTGTGCGGGGAGCCAAAAATGGAAATGTTCCAATTGTTGGGCCGATTTTTTTTTTCCGGGTCCCATCCCGGGTTGCGGGTGTGGTGAGCAGCAGGTTGGTGGGGGTGGGTGGCCAAACTGGGATGGTTTGATGAAATTGTCAGTTGACCTTCTAGCGCCGTGGTGGTTTAGTTGTCGGTGATGTTAGCAATCGATTTCGGGTTGGCGAGTGTCGAACATCCTTTTTTTTTTTCGTTCGGCCGCTAATTTTATGACTCGCCAATGGAGGCGCCTGGTGGCTGGGTAAATGGAGGCGCCTGGTCGTTCGTGTGTTTGCAAGGGAACTCGGGAACTAAATAAAATTAAATGTTCGTTCCACATCCGGCGTCGGGTGCATATTGAATTAGGATGCACTTTTACCCTCGGTACCCGTGGGGCACCTGGGGCCAAGAATAGTTTTAATCAAATATGACATTTTGATAAAATCGGATTTTTTTTCTTCGATTACCGTTACCTGTAAAAGACATTGGTGACATTTTGTGCATAATGCGCATATGTAGGGTAGGGCTCAAACCCATTACAAAAAAAACTATGCATCGCCAGGTTGTCCCAGGCTCGATTCGAGCACCGGTACGCCCTTTAATTTCACGCGCTACCTCTTCCAAAACCAAACAAAAAACAAAAACAAAACAAACCAAATTCAAACCGAGCATTCGACGACATTGACCATCGATTTTTCTGCTGGTGCTGAGGCCATTGGTGGGTGGGACCCCGCGGGGGAAAAAAAAGTAAAACCAATGTGGCCGAAAACAACCAAGCCCCGTATACGTAAAACATTTCCGATGGCGTGGAGAAGTTGCCGGGCTTTTGCGGTGGTTTATTTTTCGCGGTTTGCCAACTCTCGAGCCTCGAGGCAAACGAAATCCAACCCCAATCCGGGTCATGGATCATCAATAAACGCTGCGAGACGCAGAAAGCCCTTCGCCCCTCGCCACCGTTCGGCCGGCTCTGGACGGCTGGTGGGAAACAAATGTCAAAATCTGGCCGAACAGCGTTTTCATTTCGACGATTGAGCGGTCGGTCGGTCGAAAATGGCCGACGTTTGGGGATAGTGGCGGGGCCGGAGCGGAGCATTCTGCTTTCGTTACGACGTTGTCGCAGCTTTGCCGTCGTCGTCGTCGAGGAGAATTGATTTCTGTAATGAATTGTGCCACCGCCACCGCAGGCCACCAATCAGAAACCACATTCCCGGGAACAAGCCACCAGGAAGCGGCGCGTAGGACATCTTTGATGTCTCGGCGGGACATTTCGTCGCAGTCGGCCACATTCCCACGGACGGGCCGTACGATGAGGAACGAGTACATTTCTGCTTTATTGCATTCATTCCGTTCATTTATTTCGATTATTTATTCTGAATTTGACCGTCGCAGGCTCGGGCGGTGAGCTCGGGCGGACCGGGCCAATAAGTTGCCGCCAAGTCGCTTGCCGTTGGTCGTGTGAAATGCGAAAGTTTTCGCTCCCGAAACGGCTTTGCCCACCTTGGCTACTCGGAGCTTGGCGCTTCGATCCGAGTCCGCGAGTGTTCGTGTCTTGTTCGAAAGTCGAACCGGACTGTTAAATTTTTCATACCATCGCTAGTCAGTTTATTGCCAAGATTGAGGAATTAAATTACTTTTGATCATAAAACTTTCAAACGACTCGCGCCAGGTATGAATCTCAAAACGCTATGGCTATAGTCGGAATGGATAAAACTTTTCACCGAACGCTGCCAGGACCTTCGGCTTCGTCGGGTATCGGGGCCGTGGGGGAGAAAAATTAAATTTCCGATTTCAACGGGCGACGTGTTTTGCATTTTCGGCCCGTCCGAAAGAAAATGATTATCACCGATTTTACGACCGATGGCTCGCCGATCGCCGGGCGCCATAAATATGTGCCGTATCGATTGGGCTCCACCTGGCGCAACGGAACTAAGATTGCAACGCACCCGATCGATTGATGTCCTTCGCAAGGTGCGCTTCCACAGCTTCCTCATTTCGCGTGAGGTTGAGCTCAAGTTTTCCACTCTCGGATTGTGGGCCCAGGAGAAGGACATTTGACGAGCTAGGTCGATCGATCAGGTCGTTAAACTAGTCGTAAAGTTACGGGTTGGCTAGTGCCTGAGTTTATTATTTTGATTTTCTTGCGGATGGAGCAAATTTGAGCCGAAAAGTTCCCGTATGTAACGAAACAATTCATCTATTTTCGAATTTTCAGACGAATATAACATATTTTCCAGAAATACAACTACGACTGTCAAACATTTTCTTTCAATAATTAAACTAAATTGTTATGTAGAGCAAAAAAGAAGATATCTTCATTCTGAGACAGTTCACTAATTCAGTTATTAATTCATGTTTAAATGCAAGTTGGCTACTTTTTGTTAAACAAGTAAGCAAACGAGGCATTGTTTTATATGCTCTTTTACCATGACATTTTATGTATAAAATTGTTTTTGTTGGTCGCCTACCTACATTCGACATAGCGGAAAACGTATTCGGATGAGTGAAGAATAAAATTGATTGTGAAATCTTTGAGATTCTTCAAACTCTTGCTAAACTCAAAACCTCATCAGTTCATGTAGTTCGCTTGGAACGAAATATTTGACTTGGCAAATTATAATCCTAAATTAAACGATGGCGTAACGAGCGAAAAGTGCATCTACTACAAGCTACAGCAATTCCCCTTTTTTTTTGTTCCCGTAATGTAGTTGCTTGCCTTATCGCTCCTGTATTCCGGAAAAGACTTCGACTTTAGTAACCCGTTCGAGTGTGCTGTTTACCCTGCAACCTCCTGGTATATGGTACGGCCAGA
Organism: Anopheles cruzii; assembly: GCF_943734635.1. NCBI lineage: Eukaryota > Metazoa > Arthropoda > Insecta > Diptera > Culicidae > Anopheles > Anopheles cruzii. The sequence goes on from NW_026453878.1 coordinate 16,348, forward strand.
AGCCACTTTAGGTAGCTCCGTCTTGCTGTGTGTGTGTCTTATAAAAAAGCAATCAACATTTCGTCCTCTTCTTCTTCCACCCAGCATCGGATTGAGGCGAACCTTTTATGAAGTTCTAACCGATCACCGCAAAACCTTACGATGGACGCTGGAGAGCGCGGACCCGGAAGGCAGATGGGTACCCACATATGGTACGGACCTACTCAAAGATGGTTCATAATGCGCTCGGAGGCCATCGTAAAACGGTGCCCAAGTGACCAGCCTGGAAAAGGGCAGGTCCCTAACACACGAGTAAAACCCACATAAACCGTATCACGCATACGCACACCACGGGGGTTGCGGTTACTTTTCTTCCATAGCAGAACGCCTTTTCCGGAGGCGAGCATGCATGTTGTAACCTGTTCGGTCCAGGGTGGACAACAAAATGACCTAAGCTCTTGAAGATTTTGGCGAGATTTTCGGGCAACCACATGAATGGCAGCGTTACATGAGTGTGTGTTCTGGGCCGGTCGATTGGTGGTTGAAATTTGCAGTTTCGAATGTAGATTTCCCTGGCCAATTGGGTCCAGGTCCAAGTTTGTTGTTTTGCTGTCAATAAAATGTTTGGCGGCACTAGAGACTTCACTTTACGACCGATCGATGGTCAATAACCGAAGTCCTTTAATTTTGCATGAACCAACACTACTGACCACAAATGCAACAGCGTAATGGTTTTGGCACTATTTAACAAATTTTTGTTGGAAAATATGCGTTTTACAGAACTTTATTGGTGGCACTTTCATGAATATTTACTAGGCGTTTCTCGAAGCACCTTCACCCAACTCTTTGGCATATTCTAAAGCCAAATAAAGAAACGGTCGTTAATGTAATCCCACTGTCGCCCTACGAAATCTGTGTCCCGCAGAACCTTCGCCCGTTGAAAAATCGTCACAATAAAAAGGGATCGTTTCTTGTGCCTTTGGCGGCCATTTGGAAAGGATAAGTCCCAGGACTGGGGCGCGAACCCCATTTGGTGAAGTGTTTGATCTTATTTTGTTTTCTTGGGTTCGATCGTTCATTACTTATTGATTCATACGATCCATTTACCGGCTTCCCAGTTCACACCCTGACACGCTGACCTTCCCTTCGGTAGCCTCATTTGGATTTTCCATTATCCCAGCAAAAATCCCCTTCGGTGCCCGGTGCCTGGTGCATTGAAAAATGGCCCGAAACGGCCCAACAGGCTAATCCAGTTTAATTCATTAGCTCAGATCCCTTGTCTGGCACGTGGGTCTGGAGTGTGGTTTTGCGGGTGTCACAAGCGAAAAAAAAAAATCCTTCGAAGTGCCTCGACCGTCCCTTTCAGCATAATCCAAAAGCCGGCTTGCCGCGGGATGATGGAGATTACGAATGGGGCTGCACTCGGTGACGGTTTCGTCGTCGAAAGGGACGGGCACAGGGCACGTTCCGCACAGGATTCATTAAAAAGTGAAACTTTTAACCCGTCGGACTGAATTTTGAATGCAACCGACGGGTTGCTAGTGTTGCGTAAAGTATTGTGATTTTTTTGTCAACCCTTGGCTGGGCGAGCTTCCATTGTGAAGGTGGAAAATCGCAACGCTCAGCGTACGGGACGCAGAAGGTACTGTTTAATTTGGAATGAACCATAAAAGGATTAAACCAACTAGTTGGTGGTGAAAATAAACCCCGATAGGTCCGCTCAGGATGGTCCGGTGGCACTGGTCGAAACGGCACGGTGTGAAAGGATCAAATAAATATTCGAAAAAATCACGAAAAAGGGCGATACCAACAGGGGAATTGATGTTTGGTCTCCGAAGCCGAACCCGGGAACCCGAACGTCTTTTGAACGGGGCTATTTTTGGATTCCAACAGCAATCAGGGCACACCAGGTGAGCTAGTTAAGCAATCCTTTCGTCTCGATGAAAGTTTTAGCAGTTTCAGAGCAGCGACCCACGATCCACTCCAAATCAGTGTGGAAAATCAACCCACACCGGTCGGCCAGGAGGACGACACGGTCGTCGGGACACGTGTCGGGAGGATTTATGCGATGCCACCGGATTTCAACTGTTCAGCCCGTGAGTGTTTGGCGAAAGTGCCGGGCAATTTGGCACGCTGCTATAAAGAACGCTTTACGAGTGTGCTAAAGCAATTCCCCGCTCAGCGCTGGGCACTCTGGCTCTGGCTCTGGCTCTGGCTTTGCACTGACTTTAATTGTGAAAAATAACATTAACTCGTACGTTTTATGATTTCGTTCTCGCCAGGGGCCGGACCGGATGGAGCAATGAAAGCGTTTATTTTAAACATGTAGACACACGGGGCAGTAAAGTAGCTGGTTAAGTGATTGCATTACTTTTTAACGATGCTTGACAGTTGGTTGGTTTTGATTCGAAATCATTGCGGTAGAAGATTATCGTAGGGGAAGGAACCGTCTGCAAGGAGCATACTTGTTGCATGTGTTTTGATTCTTCACAGAGAAAATCTCACAAGCCTGTTAACTCGGGGCTTGATCCATTATCATTGACATTTATTTTTTGCTACCCAAATTGGCCTTCCTGTGTCGAAAACTGGTCAGTTGAGTTTGGGTTTGTCAGGTAACTGAATTTGTTAGTAAAAAATATCAAAGCATTTATGTAAAAAATGTATCAAAAGTTAGTTTTTGTAGAAAATTGTATATATCGAAACGAACTTCATTATTATACCATAGTTGAAATGGAATATGCGATGCATTTTTTATAAAAGTTAGTAAATTTAATATGTTGCCAAGCGTCAAATGCACAAGTTCTATAGTATTAGTGTGCTAACGCAAATTAATGAACCCGTGTCAGGACATGAAAAATACTGTTGATAACAAGCTTCAGATTTCATAATCAAATTGCGCGTCCGCTCGGTGCCAATTTCCGTCTGCTCCAGTTATAAACTTTAATTTCAAACTGATTCCATTCGCATTTGAATTTGCATTTTATTCCATTTGAAAGCCTCAACAATGTTAAACGGAACAGAAATGAAATGCCATCATAATGAAAAACGACAAGAAATCTCGGAGCTGCAGCACACTCGAAATGGTAGTACATAAAAAAAAAGAATAAGTTCCCCACAATCGCTGGCTGCACGGAGCACTGCCCGGAGGGAAACCGGGTGCTACTCCTTCGGTTGGAAAAGAGTTTTTTCCAGGGCTTTCCGTGCACTGCTTTCGCAGTGTGCGCGTTCGGTTAACGCGTGTGTCGCCTGCGATGCGCTTCCTTCGTTACAGGCATTTGCAGGCCGCGGCGGGTAGACAATATTTACGGCACCACTTACGACTCTCTTTTTCGCCACAGTTTTTCGTTTCTATTTTATTTTGAGTTGAGAAGAACTGTTTTTTTGCCTGCACTTTTCCAAAGTTTCCGTTTTGTTTTCCTGCTTCCTTTACAGCATTCGCGACCGTGGTGGGTCGGTGGCCAACGGCGCCGACGTCGTGCCATTAAACTTTTCCCGATCGCTGCAAAATTTCCGTTCACCCGATCGACCGTTTCCGGTTCGGGGAAAGCTTGGTTTTTGGAAAACAAAACGGTAAATGGCGGGGAAATGGGAACAGAACGAATGCACACCCGCCTGGCAGCCCGGTTGCAGGAAATTGGTTGCGGTGTGCTTGAAATTTTGGGGTGAAGAATTTGAATTGAAGCAAAAAACATACATCGTTCTCTAAACACATTCATTTCACTTCTTCCCACAAACAATTCGCTGCCCTACGCTGACTGAAAAATCGGTGTGCCGGATCGAAGTGGACATTTTAGAAAGTTGAACACCCGTGACTTTAAGCGAGAAAGTAACTGCATAGCGGCACCCGGCCCTTTAACGGAATTGCCGATCGATGCCATTTTTACGACATCGCCATCACTCTAAAGCGCACATTAGTTTTCGTCTCTTAAAAAAAGCAACTCAACGTCCCAAGAATTCGTCGTACGGCGCCTGAAAAATCGATCCCCAGCAACATTGTCATCGGGTCGCAGGTTGAGCCGACGAAAGGGAATAATTACTGCAATGGGAACAGGCCGTATGTTTTCCCGTTCGCTACGATCCTTGAATCTGAACCGAGTGACGCGTACGCTCCGCTGTCAATAGTGATTTTTTATTCATTTTGTGTCGTTTTTGTCCCAAGGCGAGCTTTGGCTGTTTTGCTACAACAGAAAGCTAGGGGTTCTAGTTTCGCGCGAACTAAATTATGCACGGCCATGAGCTGTTGCGGCCGACGAAGTTCGATGAAGATGAAGAATTAGAAGGCCCCCTCGGGCCCGTACGGTTAACATCACTTATGATTCTTGGGAGCGAATGCCTAACAGAGTTAGTGGCCAAGTGGCGCCGTATGACCATCTTTTGAGTGGGAACGAAAGGAACGAAAAAGAATCACCCATATTGTGGCCAATAATTCGAAAGAATTCGCGAACGGGAACGGGAAGGTTGAGAACCGCAGTTGAGGAAGAGGAAAAAATGAGTTGCTAAAAACTCGGCCCAAAGCCGTGTCTTACGGAAAGTTAATTCCCTGCACCGACTCCAGCTCAAGCCCGGGACGCGGGGCGTTGTGTGTTTTTGAGATGATTTTTGATTAATGATGTGAGCATGAACATCGAGCATGTTTCGTGCTTTTTTGATAATTCCCTTATCTGCGGAATGTAGCTTCGACTGAGCCCCGAAATAGTTGCAACGCCGGTTGAGACGCCGTTAAGTCGTTGTGTTTTAGGCGGACGGGAGAAGTCTAAAGAAAAATGAGCTGTTTTGTTTTCGCGTTGAATGGAGCGGAGGGTCCCAAGTTCATTTTTATAAATTGAACAGTCCTCCGCCGAGTGCGAGTGTTAAAGTTCAATTCTAGCTTTAACTTTAGACACACGCACGGTGGGTTCGGTTTTTCGACAAATAACGGTCCCGAAAATAGTTCCGAACGCAGGCCAACCGTGTGCCGGAAGTATGACATATTGAAGCATAAATCAAACATTTCTTTCACCGGCACAACCCCTTTCCGCCAAGGGAGTTCCCAACCGGGTAATCGCGGTGGGTTTTTTTGGGCTTTGCTAGTTTACTAGTCGATTCTGCTGGTCTTTCATTTTCTCAGAATCCGTTTCGAAATCCGGACCCGGTTTTTAGTGGTAGGTTACGACACGCAAGGTCATCGTGTCCTGCTGTCAGGACGCCTTCCCCCCCACCCCGTTGCTGCTGCAGTCCGAATGTTGCGAAGTAAGTTTCGCTGCTGATACATCATAAATTGGTAGTGGTGTGCTCGGGAGGAATATGGATTGAGCTGTCAAGAAACGGCGACAAAAGCAGATTTGTTTTTTTGGCGTTGTGGGCTTTTGTCGCTTCTTTTCCGTTTCCGGCACACTGGCCTTGAGTGTGTCCGTTACGTCGTTAGTTTTATTTCGTAGACTTTCGAACCGCCTCGGTATTCCCTCTGCCATCGAGTGTGTCGATTTTCGAAGCCATGTGCGCTCCCGGATCCTGGATTGGGAGCACCAGCACAATACCTTCGAGATTGCTTCCGCCATCAGGATGCAGAGAAAGCACCGCAGTGGGTTCGATAAACAGGTATTCCACTCGCTTACACACGCCCGCCACTGGCGCAGGACACTCGCGTAGCACTTGATTTTCGGCCCCGAATCTGCCGGCTCGATTGCACATCCATCACCGCTCCATCTGTCATTACACTGCTACCGAAAGGACACTCGTGGTGGTGCTACACCCAACTACCGGAGGATTTGAAAAACCAAATCGAGCGCCTGCGTTAGACGCGAGACCCTTTTTTCGTCCTCATGCTGCTGTTAACATCGTTGACGAGCGAGGTGCAGAGTGCTGCACTTTACACACTTGCACTGCCAGCTGTCGCGATTCCCGGGAGCCCCGGAATTTCGCGCGAAGATAATGCACTTTCATAAAGCACTAATCGATGAGCAGCGATCGTTTCTTTTTTCACTTGATCGATCGCTAAAACACGCTGATTATGTCGGGTAAAGGAACAAAATCGAAAACTTCACACACCTAACGGTTCAAGCATATATTTTTGCGTACCACTACAGAACGGACTCGAAAGAGAAAGGAAACTGCAACGGAAATTTCCTCGTTTTTGGTTTGGCTATGAAATGGAAAGCTTTGTTTCATACCAGTTTCGGTTTAAAAAGTTTCCTTATTTTAAGTTATGTTCCATGGCGCAAAGTAAAGCAAAGTAGGCGCGGTGAAGGATAACCGGGAAGGTTCACTTAAAGCTAATGTAATGCTCAATATTTATGACTTTGGAAAATAAGTATAATTTTAATTTAAACGTATCATTTTTTTTTAATCGGAGCTTCGAATTTTGTCAAAAAATACATTGAAAAATTCAAGAATTTAAAAATAAGGAATTCGATGGAATGACATTGGAAAAAGTTAGTTAACAGATCGTTTTTGGGATAGCCTCACAACTGTTCGCGTTCGGAAGGAACAACCTTTTGTAAACAGCCTTCGCCCACAACGGCAAGCTCCTAGCAGTATCATTCGAGCCCAGCAAACAACCAGGTGTGTAGTAAATGGAATAAAACGAAATTGTTTGCGCAATACGATGAGTCACTTGCACGCGATCGTGAAAGTTGAGCATTCTGCTCGTAGCACACAACGCCAGCTACAGTAGCACAAATGCACACACACACACATATGCACGCACGGCAAAAATCGCGACACGGCGAGCAAGAGTCGCGTTCGAGGCACCGACGGGATCCTTCCGTGGTTTGCTTCGCTTCGAGCAAGTTTCGTTAAGTTGTTTTGTTTCTTCGTTGAGTGCACTTTTTATTGTTATCTCTCTCTCTCCCTTCTCGTTTTTGTCCGATGCTTCCGCTGTCCGTCTGAGACGGTGTGTTACGAAAACCTTCCTGTGCCCAGGGACACCCAACGGAAGGCACGCCCGCCAGCAACCGCAAACTTCACGCACGATCACGACAGATCACTTACAGCGTACAGCGCGGGTTCTACGCTCACCATTCACACTCGAACATGCAACGGCAATATATCCTTCTCGAGCAAAAGGAGGGCCGAGAAAGGTGAAGCGATTTCCGAACTTCCGTCGGCAAAAAGGGAGTTACAGAAATCGGTGTGGAAAAATCGGTCGAGGGCCAGGTAACATCGCGGGCGGACCAGGCGGTTTGGGCGGGAATCACGGAAACACAACCCAACCCCACACACAGCGCACGCACACAACGGACACACACACACAGGGACACGACATCAAAAAATCCGGCAACCGCGTCGACCGTACCGGACGACGACCTGGAAAGCACTGGCCACCCCGGCGGTGGCGTTTTGGGTGCCACCGATCGTCGTCGCCGCCGTCGTCACCGTCGTCGCCGTCGATACACGGGGCAGGCGACCGAAGCCGACACCGACAAAAACCACTCCTCCCACGACAGGAGCTGGGTTCCTATTTTGGGCGAACGGCGGGCGAAAAGCTCGCGGCCGACGGCGACCAGCTGACTGGCGGGCGCGCGCTGTTGGGGCAGGCCTGGCCCCGGTGGGTGGGTCACTCACGATGCACACTCACTTTCGGTGGAGCTTTCGCGATGGAGAACTCCCGACCAACCGGGCAAGGAGCTTTCGCTCCGGGTCCTCTGGATTGTCCTTCGGGCTTCGACGATTTAGCTTCGACCGCTTATCGCCGCGCCGAGGACGGAAGTTAACCGGACCCGGGGATCGGCGGCTGCGTGGCCTTTCGATAGCACTCGTTGACGGAAATGTTTTTCGTCCCGCCGCGCTGGGGCCCACCCTCCTTTCCGCCTCTCGGTTCTCGATTGGTCAACGGCGACCGATGGTTGGTCGATGGTCGTATGATTAATTGCCGGCATATTCTAATCGATACGTCCATGAACAGATTTTGTGGCGGGCGGGCCTAACCACTGCTGCCCTGCAGGGGGGTTAAAAGTGCGCCAGGAAACGTTAACGTGTGGCGAAGTTAAGGGGGGGAGAATAAACACAGAACAGGATGTTCCTTCGAGGGAGTTTATTATTTCATTACGGTTCATTACGGTTGTTCAATCGTCGGATGTACTTTAGCTTCAAGCATACTTATTCAAATGTTACTATAACCCCTCAAGTAACTTTCGACCAAACGATCGATCGATAATTGTCTAAACATGAAGATTATTGTCGATGATAATTGTCAATATGTTCTATGATGACTAATAGTTCATCGAAATTATTGAATATATTAGGTCTATACGTTGAGAATGGGACTGTTAAAAAGATGGATGTACCTGGCGATTGGGACTTCCCAGTCTAGCGGTTTATTCTACATTACCTTGTTTTGATATCAGGTAAATGATTTCAGGTCGAAAAAAAGATTATTTTGGTTTACAATCCATCTTTGAAAGGGTTAGACCATGTCAACTTTTGTCCCTGAAAATGACGTTTTGCGGGGATTATAATTTTTCTGCTCCTTTTGAAGAAAACTGCTTCGGAATCGCACCAAATGCTTGTCGAGACTTGTGTTTGGAAGATCGCAGTGCTTTGAGTGGGTTAAAAAATTCCAAAATGGCGAATTTGACTTAACAAAAAACAGCGTCGAAGGACTCCAAAAAACGGACTTGCTGATGGGACAGAAAGGTGTGGTGTTTCACAAGCTCCTAAAACCTAATGAAAACGTTAATTCTGATCGCTACTGACAACAAATGATCAATTTGAACCATGCATTGATCGAAAACGACCAAAAAGCCGTTCTAGTTTTTTTAAATGGAGACGCCTGGTGGCCCGTGGCAACAAGCACCAGGCACCCCAAAAAACAAAACTGTTTCAGGATACTATCAAATCACTTGAATGGGAGCTGCTATCCCTCCTCGCGTTATTCACCAGACTTGGTTCTTTCCGAATATCATTCATTTTCATCGATGGGACACGTATTGGCTGAGCAGCCCTTCGTTTTTCTACGAAGAAGTCAAAATGGGATGACTAATTAGTTTACTTAAAAAGTCGAAGAATTCTTTCGACTGGGAATCCATGATTTAGCAGAAAGATAGGGGAAATGTATAGCTAGTGATGGCACATACTTTGAATAAAATAGAAAATCGCCTTAAAATGTTATAAACTTTTTGTGTGTGTTAAAAACAGTCCCATTCTCAACGTATAGACCTAGTACATTAAACTAGTTACCGAAAGCCTCTTAAACAGAATAAAACTTGTGAAGTGAGCAAAATTTCGAATACTGCAATTAGTCTATTGATTATAGGAATTTCCCTCAGGTTTGTGGTACACTCTTTGAGTAAAACAATTTATTTTGTTTAGCATAGTGTTTCAAACAAATCCTGTAAGCCACCAGTACTCTTACTCCGTACCGTGCCATGGTAATCGAAAATGTGGATCGGTGCTCCGTTGAGCGGACCTCGTTTCTGGTACCACAATTGGCAAGGTTTCACCTTCGGTCGGCGCGCAAAAAAGGGGTTACTATTTTTTGTTTTTTCGATAATCCCATCGTTAGTAATCCTCCACCAAACCGGATGTTTGCCTAGCTCACCTGGCCAGTTCCATGTCGAAGACGCAACCGCTAGTGTGCTAGTAAGTGTGTGGTCTAACCCATTTTTTGGCCAAGTTCCACCCCCGGGGGGAGTTGGTTGCCAACTTGAGCTCGATTTTGTAGGTCACACTTCGCCCGAAAAACCTGTCTCATTGTCCCACTTTGTGGCCTCACGCATTTCCCCGCGGGCTTTTTGGCCGGCAAAACCTCAAAACCACTCCACATATTGCCTTCACCAAGAGCGGCAAGACACGCGTCGAGTTAGAGGTTAGGATGACCCGCTTTTGGGTGGCCGCTTTCGAATGCAACCCAGGGACCCCGAGCCGCCGAACCGCCGGGAAATCAGTCGGGAGTCGCCCTCCAGAAAACCAATGATTGGCCGATGGCGAGTGGCCAAATTGTAATTCCGCTAATCAATTATAAATGGTCCGACACCTCGGTTCGGCTCGGACGGCATTTGCTTTCTTTCCGCCCAAGGCCAACCGGTGACAACCTGACCCCGTGATCCGGAAGTGCTCGGGTTTCGGGTGCTGCTCCGGCCGCTACTGCATGTTGTATGGTGGGCTTTGGGTGGGATTGAAATGGATGCAGCCGTGCATTCTGCATGGGCTGACCCAGCTCGGTAGGCCTCGGTCAACTACGCCATCGATTTCGGGCCGCTCGGCGGGCAACGCTAATGATGGTTTCATTTCAATGCTCTGCTATTGACATTGGCAGCTCCCGAAGTTTACCATTCGGTCGGAGGTGGCGGTGTTGAGCGGTGGCTGGCCCACTGGCCCCGGCCAGCAGAAGGTGAGCCATAATGCCAATGTCACTTGCGGATGAATTGTTCATCTTTTATTTTGATTCCATTTCCATCAACCCATCAAATATGGGTTTGCAAAAAGGGACAAATCGGACTCGGGCTCGACTGCGGCACAGTGCGTTTTATGTAAAACGTGTGAATGCAGCTTCTAATTGCTAGCCGGCACCTAAATTGGATCAATTATGCATGGTCAATATCATTAGAAACTTTATCCCTGGAGCAAACGTGGGTTCAAATAGTTTTTATGTTTTGTAAATGTTTCGAGCATGTATTTCAACAAATTAAACGTAACTTACAGTAGCTTAGTTGGCAGGCAAGTTATTCAAAATGCAATGCGAAAAAAACTAAAAATTAACGAATTATTTCGAAAGTGATTCAATTCGAAAAAAAACGTTTGCCAACGAGCGTTAAGCAAACATTCATTTGCAAGCTTCGCCACGGTACCTTCGGGTAACTCACAGGTCGGTCATTCTCATTTCCCAAGGATGAACCCGCGATGCAGCAGAAAGCTCGCCAAACGAAGCTTTCCTTTCAGCCTGGGGTGCTTTTCCGTGGGAAAAACGGAAGCTTTCGAAGCATTTCTTTTCGATGTTTGGTGATTTCGATGTGTCCCCGTGCCTTGACGGATCATATGCAGCTGTCGTACTGCTGCGTGCATCTCATCAACAGAATGCACCACGACACACACAAATGAGCTAATTACTGTCCCCTAAATCGGGAGAGACCCTCAGTTTCCACAGTCAGAAGCGAAAGCACTTCCGGTGAGCTAACTGCGCCGCCTTTGCTTTATGTCGCAGTGCAGTGCAGTTTCGTTTTCGCAAAAGTGCTCTTAAGGACCCACTGCCACTGCCACTTGGACCGCCGCTTGGAACAAAAAAAAACCGCGAAAAGTTAACAAAGTGAACATTGCGACATGACGTGGTCATGGTGGGAGCATGGTTAAAATTTTAATGAGCACGTTTCGTGGTGATAATTCGTGGCGATTTATGAATATTACATGAATCCGGTACGATCCGGAACGCATCCTGGTTACGCTGGCCGCTGGAGGAAGACGCCCAGCCGGAACAGCGAGTGAGTCAGGGCCAGCGAAGGACCTGGCCGGTTGGCCTTCAATTAGCGTACACGTTCACGTTGGTGGACAGTGATGAGCGAGTTTGCCGGACGAGTATTTGCATAGGGCGGTGCAGGACACACATGCTCGCCCGTGGACGGGTTGGACGGTGGACGATTACATTAGCTGGCAAGAAGTCATAAACATGGGATGCTCTGCGGCCAGGACGGCAACCCTTTTTTTGATTAGTGGACTTAAGTTTGGACTGTTTGGAGTTTGAAGATTAGTTTTGGTTGCTCGGGGTTTGACCTCTTGAAATTGAACATTCTTTGCATATAGAGTGCCATTAATCTGCTTTTTAATTTAACGTATTAAATTTGTGAAGTATCTTTATGAACTCGAAAACTTTTTGGTTCCAATTTCAAGCAAACAACATATACAGGTAACAATATTGTTCACTTTCGCTTCGCCGTTAAGCGAATGGGGAAACTCTAGGCGACAATGCAGAACGAAAAACGAAATGTAAATTCAAACGAAACAGACAACCTGAAAGAGGAAATAACATGCTCCGAAAAGGTGAAAGCAAAAAAATAACAGATAGTTGCCGGCAAACCGATGGCGACACAGTGTGAATATCACGTTGCGTGCTGCGCCGGCATTAGTGGCGTTACTTGAACCGAAATCGTGTTCCAGTTACTCCGTGCGTTGCTCATTTGCACCTCCGCACGGCTCGGCCTCACACACACGCCACAGGACGGCCCTGTCGTGCCGGCGAATGATTTACGAGTTTTGCATTTTTCCATCAACCCAACAAACGCACACACACACACAGACAAACCGGTTTCTCTTTCGGGTTTTAATGCCGGCCAGCGGCTTCGATTGTCACTGGTGGGAGGGGGGCGGGTGCACGGAGGTGACGAAATCCTGCCCCAGGAGAGGCCGGCCCTGGGAGCGGAACGAAATAGGACAGCATTAATTATTCATCCTCAGCAAATAGTAGAGCAATTCGAAACACCGGTTCAATTGTTGGCCACACGGCGCCACGGGGTACGACCGCTTCCGGGCAACGGTTCGGTGGCTTTCCACCTTCATGGTTTCCGGTTGCATGGGTTATTGCAGCGTTTCGCAGTGCGCTGGTGGTAGATTGTAGCGGCGGTACGGTGTTTACTTTCATTGCACGGTGAAAAGGACATAAAAACATGTCCATTCATAAAGCCATGTATCAGGAGCCGCGCAAAGCTAACGATAGGTAAACAATGCATTATTTCTAAGGACTTTATGTTTCGAATCAATGTTCTGAGTTGCCGTTTTTAATCTCGAATTTTACGGCACACACCAATCGGTCAATTGTTATTCGGTTGCGTTCCATTCGGACCTTCATTATGTAACGTATTTTTGCATAGTTTCGTGCCTTTTTGAGGTTATCAAGTTTCGGTATGAAACCGAATTTATTTTAAAGAAATCAAATGTTTATTACATTGAAATGAAAAATTGATGGTGGAAAAAATAGTTGAAATTGATCATTTGTTATTAGTAGAGGTCTGTTTTAACGCCAAGTTTTAGGAGCTTATGGTACACCACAACTTTCTGTTCCCATCAGACACACATCATTATCTTTTTGCTGAATCGATTTGGTTTTGTAGTCAAAGTTGATGGTTTTCCCGGACACACTTGTTGATCTAAGATTTTTTCTTTTTAGTATTCTTAAAATGAATCCACTTTTCATCCCGAATCACGCTCTGAGGGAGAAATGGCTTCCTTTTGTGCCTAGCCAGCAGAACTTCACATTTGGTTCTTCGCTTTTCTTGCCATTTCATGTCATTTTCCAATCTTCCGGATCTTTTCCAGGGCCTTCAATCGTTGGGATATGGCGTATTGGGACACATTTAGCTGATCTGCGAATTGTTTTTGCGTTTAGGTGTCATTTTCGTTCAAAAGTGCTTATAGTTCGGCGTCTTCGATTTTTTTTAAAGTCATCCGAAGCTCTTTGTTTGCCAAACTCGCCATTTTTTTATTTTAAAACCGCATAAACGCCTGCGATATTCGAAAAGCATGATCACAATAAGCTTCGACAAGCGTTTGATGCGATTGATCCCCGCAAAATGTTATTTTCAGGCACAAAAGGCGACATGGCGTACACTCTTTAAAGATAAATTGCAATTAAATTGCAAATTGAATTTTTTTTCAACATAAAATCATTTACCTGATGTAAAAACAAGACAGCGTTACCAACAGGGCCTAATGAGGAGGATCAAATTGACAGCTAGAGCCATCAGTTTAAACAATTCGGTTTCATTCTTTTAGACCTGCTATATTAGGCCGAGCATCCTAAACCGAAAGGTTACAAAATTTATTAATCCCCCTGAAAGGGGTTTCCGTTTTCATACTCTTTGCTGTTATACCTCTTGAAAGTTGGATGAGAAACGATTGCGTTTGCGCCATTCTTCCATAGTTTCTAGCTGGTGCCCGGTAGCGGTAATTTCTGTGTCAAACGTGTTTGCTCGCACATTAATCAGTGCTCGATGCACCCCATCGAACACACAATCAAGCGGACCCCTCCCCACCAGCAACGCCCTTTGATGTTGCCCCTATTGCCCCAGCTAATGGCCAGTTGATTATCGTTCCGTCTTCCGGTGCGGTAAATAGATTAAATGTTAATACCGTTCTTTATCGAATAATCTTCATGGCAAAGGACGCGTCCAGGAGTGACTGCTCCCTTTAAATGCGTCGGCAATGATCAATGACGATACGGTGTGTAATTTTCCTCCGACATACACGTGACACGCTGTGTGCATCGATTAAACGCGTGGCTTCGTAAATTACCGTCACCAAACACCCGGATCCAGGTTCTGGTGAAAAGTTGGAGGTAAAACAATCAGTAGCCGTTTAGCGTTGAGCAATCCTTGCTCAACGAGCCGGGCGGTGGGGGACTGCCACTCTCCGCGACTCGCGTGCTGACGAAGTTAAAAGTGTTAGACGGAAATTTAATCAAATATTCATCCAACGAGCCCCGTCGGCTCAAGTCGTGTCCGTTTCTTGGTGATCCCGGGGCCGGGTACAAATCCTGCAGGCTCTTTCCGATTTCGACTTGCTCTCGTTTAACAACAATTCCCGTCCGGTTTCCCGGAACACGGCGGGGGAAATCCTTAATCCCAGAGCCAGACTTGCGCCAGGCGCCCCCCGCAGAGGCTGAATAAATGATAATATCGTAAAAAATGCTTGCCCCTTCCCGAGTCGACTTTTACCGCAACCGCGTTGCGGTTAGCGCGTGGTGGTGGGTTGCTCCTCAAACGAGCTGCTCATCCTGTCCTCCTGCCGTTCGTCGGAGCTAACTTCGGAGCACGCTACGCACAGAGCGAGTCCTGCGTATGTTTGATTGGATCGTTTGGGTGGTTAATTCTGGCTCGTAAAACAGGACGTGACATACACAGGGAGCAGGGTATGTTTATGGTGTGTTCGTTAGCAAGAGCTTGTGTGAGTGTGTGTGCATGTGTGTAAGCGTTTGTGTGCGTTGCTTTGTTTTGACACAGTCACAGTAATTGATCATACACCACTGATGAAGGAAAATGGGGTAAACGCAAGGATGTCAGGCAGTTTAGATAGTTTCTAGATACTCAACTGCTGAAACTGTTCAATGGTGGCCACACCAGAGCAGTGGCTTCAACTTTTCTCTTACTTTATATAATGTTTAATAATAAGTGTAATTCTGTAGCGTTATTTATAAAGTTTAGATGTAATATAGTCTTGTAAAGTTAAACAGATAAAAGGATTTATTTAATAGATAGACTAAGTGATTGGCTGAGGTATTCTGTACCATTATGGAAGTTATTACAAACCGAAAATCCACCTCTAAACAGCTATGGACTCTAGGGATTGCGAACCGGTTTTATGAATCGAAAAGTTTCTAAACCGGTTATAGCTGATTTTGAACCGGTTGGATATTAATTAATTTAGCTATTTTGCGGCCTTTCATTGGCCTTACTGCTTGTCCCACAGTGAATTGGTGATGATTACAGTAGGTGGTTTCGCTGGTTGTTCTAATTTCTCATCATAAGCATAAGCGCTTCTCTATGTTGATTGTGGTACGAGAGAGAAAGAAAAGAAGGGAGAAAGGAAGAAAGAACAAATCATCCGGCAGCCCCTCGGGAAGGTAGTTTTCGAGGGAGTATTTACGACTGAATAAATGAAGATCAGTTTTGCTCACGCGAACGCAACCATGGATGAGTTCATTCAAATTTTTTGCAGTTCGACCATGATGGCGCCATTTTGCAAGAGAGAGAGAACAAGAGAAAGAGAGACAGAAAAAGCACTGGGAATGTGTTTTTCCCAAATTGTCCTTCTTTGTTTCACTGTCTGTGTTCCTGTCGGTTGTTCCTTTATGTGCGAGCAAACAGTTAGAATGAGGAAACTGGTGCCAAAGCAGCCGATGGTCCACGC
This sequence comes from Anopheles cruzii, assembly GCF_943734635.1. NCBI lineage: Eukaryota > Metazoa > Arthropoda > Insecta > Diptera > Culicidae > Anopheles > Anopheles cruzii. Next base: position 32,137 of record NW_026453878.1, read on the forward strand.
AAGGACATTCGTTCGAACGGTTTCCACACAGTCATTCACAATAACCTCCATTCGAATGAACTAAATTCACGCAATCGCTTCGCGTAACTCTGTTTCTCCAGGTAGTTAGTAAGTAATTTTCCCTGTTCCACATTTTCCCGTTTCGTGTGGTGTGCAGAAACTTTGCTAATCCACAAAGTGAACGTTTGCTTACCGAACTTGTTTTTTTTCGGTTCCCAAGCGAATCCTCCAAGTTATGTGGATGCGGAAGGATCGAAAATCCAATGCCCAAAGCTGTCCTAAAGCGAGCGGGGCGTAGCGTCAATGATGAAATATTGCTGCCACTAATTACGGTTGAATTATAGATTCCACGTGGCTCCGTTTGACTCGCACGAAGGATGACTACCGATACGGAAAAGGAAGGCCCTTCTGTTGGCTGGGGAAGCAAAATGGGTCTCAAAATGACCATTTACGGAGTCGGAATGGTGCATCACGCTCTACCAAAACCTATTTTTTCAAGAATGTTTAGTTGAATTGAGGAGTTACCGTGGGAACTGCGATACGTAAGTAATTAGTGAAGATTGTTCATTAGAAAATAACGACACATATTTACATCCACACAGCCAGTCCAAACCATTAACTGCAGTAGTTCTCAAAAACATACAGAAAAAAAGAATTTCAACTAAAATGAACTAATTCTAGTTTTTTTTCAACTTAATTCTTAATTCAATTAGTGCAAACAATATGGTTTTATCTACATTTATGCAGTGATAAGATAAATTCGTATAAAACAATGAAAACGAACAATATTTATTCCTTACTTCCGTTGCTCTTGTGTTATTTAGAATAAACGTGTAAAGTAAAACTGTAACAGTGAATTTATAAAATTAATTTACGCACACGCTTTTACAGTAAAATAAATCAGTTTAACTCAAAATTGCCTCAATCGACAGGATTCCTGGGAGAAACCAAAACGCATCGGTAAGCTAAAAATGACAATGTTGATTCAATGAAACAGAATTTTCTAAATCAAACGTTTCTTTTCCTCTCTCTTTAATTTACGGTTAAGTTCATCCTGTGAGACGACACCAACCGGGCGCAAATCGTTTTACATCCAACCACAACGTTGCGGTTGGCCATCCTAAACGGATGTCCTTGTACGAGGCATTGTGAGTCGTTCAGGATTTTCGAACGACACTTTGCGCACAAGGCACAGCACTTTCCTGCTCGAAAATAGCTTGACACACTTATTGTCGGGTATTTTGAGCTCGGCAGAGGTCCACCGCTGTTCTTTCATTGAACCATCAAAATTGAGAACGAAATGGGTTGCTGCAAGCCACCGTTGTCGACGTTGCATTCAGGTGACCTTAGAGTAATCTGTGCCTGGCTACATGACCATGTCCCAATGAAAATGGCATTTTTTTGTTTCAAATTCATTGGCCATTTTGTTCCTTGCTGTCCTTGCTGTCGTTGCACGTCTGGTAGGCATGTTCGAAGCGAGCTAAGGCAATCCTTGGATGTCGTTCGGCCTCGAACAGTTTTAGAGATGGTTTCTGATGGTTAAATTACACGAATATTGAACGATAAAGGCAAAGCCATCAGGATGCATCTCATGTGTAATCGCATTCATTTTGATCAGACGAATATTAAAAGATTAGTCAGGTAACGCTAATTTGTCGTGATTAATTAATTGTTTTCTATTTATTAATTGTTAATGCCAGTTTTTTATTTCATATACATTGAACACAATTTTATCGAATATTTTGAATACTTTGCGTGTCATGAAATCGTAGGAGATTGAAATTTGAGGTATCTCCGTGACTATCACCGAGCTTTTTCTTGGCCAAGATGAGATTCTAATATAAAAAAGACTCTAAACCAGGAAAGATTAAAGAAGTAACCAAAAAGCATAAGAAGCCCCGAAAGGACAATCAATCATCGCCGTCCACATCCTTCGCAGGAGGACGTTCCGGAAATGACGCTCGTCCACTATTTTGCCGAAATGGTTTCGGCGAACACGATTACTCGTCGTTCGGCGACGGGAAAAGCCAAGAAAAAGGGAAACCACACCTTACGTGGTGCAGAATAATGAGTTTACTCGACGAGCGTTGAGAACCCTTTCGTACCGTCAACAAAGGGCACCGGATAAGTGCCATCTCCGTGCGCGCGACCGCGCATCGGAGTCGTGGAAAATCACTTTTCGTGAGGAACCTCTGTAGGTGGAAATTAGTTGAGC
>NW_026453879.1:0-33611 GCF_943734635.1 Anopheles cruzii
ACAAGTCGCTCAACCAGCGAATCCCGCTGCACGTAAGTACACCCACCGGCCCGGCGAGCGTTTGGCGTTTCCGGTTTGCGTTGCGCTAGAGAGAGAGAGAGAAAGAGCGAGAGGGAGAGTGCCAGTTTTGCATTTTTTTAGCATTTTGCGCATCCCTGTTTTCTGCATGTCGCTTTCCTTTCCTAACAATTCTCGCTTCGACGCCGCGCAGCGACCGCGATCGATCGTCGTCCTGCTGAGGCACGCCCTGCTGTGCTGGGCCACGGACAAGCCGACCGTCTCGCTGGCCACCACCACGCAGTGTCCGTCTCCGACGACCCGTTCCCTGGACGGGATCGACGAGCGGATGCTGTGATTCGCGGGCGGCAGCGCCATCGTTTCGGGCCATCGAGTTGGCCCGGAACTGCCGAGATCGCCCGCTAGTAGTGCCTCTCGTTGCTTGAACGCTTCACGACACCGCGCTCCGCTGGTCAGTGCTCTCTGAGGGGGTGGACGGGTGTGGACGGGTGAACCGGGTAAATTTAGATGTCACATTTTACTAACTGCATGCGTTTTATGCTGGCCTGAAAGCTTTGCCCTCCCCCCAAAACACTAATTGCTTGACTCGTTGTGGTAGCGTTGCAAGTTGCAAATCCAACTACTACTACTAGTATTTAGTGTTCCCAGCCTGTACCAGTCCACCGTTGCACGAACGTACGAACACCATCACCTAGTTTCGTTACATACGGTCCACAATCGAAGGGTTTTCGTATTGACATACGGTGGATGGTGAAAAGGAGTTTAGTTCAAGAACACAAAAGATTTTAGCAAATACGAGGATGAAAACATATTTAGAACAAGCTAAATTGCTCTTCGGCGAAAACAAGTTTAGTATTCGCAATACATATCATTCCGCCTAAACATTGTAGCCAAACATCCTGGTTTTGTAATGGGGCCCTTTCTTCAGTCCTCATGTATTATTTTGATATTGATTGGTTTAATTAATTTGATCTATTCTGTTAAATTGAGTGGAATCTTTACGCATACTCCAAAGTTCATGAATAACCACATGTTTTCAGTGGTTGGCTGGTCTGAACAAAGATGTTAATACCCTAAAACTTTGATTTTATCATCCACGAGGTACTGAACGACTACTTTTGGCTTATGGATTGCCGCACTATCCTGTGGTGCGGTGAAATCTTCACCAATAAGTAATAATTCTTCAAAGTCATAATTCTTCATTCATGATTTTTTTAAATTTCATCAAGTACTGACCAGCTTTCGAGTCACCATGACAAGGGAAGATCACCAACTTGTAGGTTTCATGGAAACAATGAATCCCTGGAACATAATGCCGTTGTAATTTGTTTCCTAATGATGATTTAGGCCCCATATACCAGAAAATTTCAACTTCTTATAATGATAGTTGAGTCACACCAAAAATTCCTCACTTCAAAGCAGCTTTTCTCACAACAAGGGATGTTTCTAAACATGTGGATAGTAAAATACCGTTATTTTTTTTTCAATTGGTCTTGGTTAGGTGCGAAATTTTCCAGAAAACAAGGCCAGATTTGTCTACATTTTCATACAGCTGCCGATTGCTTGCTTGCTTTTGTCGAAAATACGTGCAATATCCCTATAATTTTTACCACTAATACTCAAATTAATAACTAATTTACGTTATGAATTGGTTAACTTGCGATATTTAGAGGGTTCTACCACATTTCAAGTTGAGCAACAGCATAATGTCTTGTGAATTCTTCACCATGCGTTTCTCAGCTTTAATTCTGCATTTTGAATATGCAAACATGTAAAAGATCACGTTATTATTGCTCATTAATTTAAAAAATATACTCTAGTTGCTTTATTACCGAGCAAAACGGAGGCAATTGGTGTGAAAAACTGAAAACTTCAAGCTTCCAACCTAAACTAAACTTGTTTTCGCCGTGCTCAAATTGAACTATGGCCACAAATGGCCGCACCAGTCTACTAGATTACATCTAAAGGCCATTGTATACTCCAAGTTTTGCTCTTAAGGCCCGTTTACACGCTACGATATATCTGAACAATGCCTTGTATCAGATTAATCGTAACGATATATCGTAGCCAAGGTGGAGCGTCTACACGCCACGATGTATCGTTTCGATTTGCAATGACAGCCGTGGAAGTAACACTGTATTGGTCTGTCTTGCCATTGTGCGTTTCGGTTAAAAATAAAAAATAGAACGTGAAAAGAGTACTTATCAGTCCCAGTGGTCGAAGAAATGGCTTTTAAAGCGAAGCCATTATTCTCACGTTAAACTTTTGCTTTAAAAACATTCAAAACAACATGTCAAACCACCATCAACACAGGCACACATGTATATCCACCGTCAGCACACGCACACATGTATGGAGATTGGATCCATTGGACCGAAATTGATGCTCGGCGCATTCAATTTTTTTGATCTGAAACTATGGTCGTATACAAGCAAATTGGTACTTTTTTGCTGTCTACACGTAACGATATATCGTTACGATTGGTCTCATACAAGGCATCGTTCAGATATATCGTTACGTGCAAACGGGCCTTTAGAACCTCAATCCAATATACAACGTCTCAAAAGAGCTGTCATTCAAATGAAGATGTCATATTTTCGCATATTTTTCAAATGTTTAGGAGCTAAACTTCCTTTCGCCATCCACTGTAAATTGAATTTATTAATATCGCACTAAGAACCACAGAACCAGAACAACAAAACAAACAGTCGAAGCAAGAAATTCAGTTTGTTAAATTGAAACCAAAATACAATCAAAACAAAACATCCGCTTCGAGAAGTAGCTAATTAGAACTCCACAACACCACACGTTAAATGCATCTTGGCACGGTTTTTATGCACGGAACGATTGGCGGCTAAACGGACGTAGCATAACCACGTGGTGGTTGCAACTCGGCTGAGTGACAAAATTGAACGACATTGTTGCAATGATTGTTGCGTTTTCCCTTCTTTCTTTCTTTGTTCTCTTTTCTTTTGGCTCGTTTTGGCCTTGCTGGCTGTTGCTCGGGATGTGTTATGCGCGCGCGTTGTGTGTGTTGTCCGACGTCCGCGTGTTGCGGCCATCACGATGTTTCACCACCACCCATCTGCTTGCCGCATCACCCCGCATCCGCACCCCGCGGGCGATTTGCAACCAAATCGCGCCCCGTGCCTCGTGTCCGGCGCCTCAGAACCATTCCTTACCGACCGATTCGACTCACGTAGGATTTCCCCAATGATGCCACGACCTGATCCAGTGCGGGTGCTGCGGTGGGAGCCGGGCGGGGCGGAGAGGGCCACGCTAGTAGTGCGCTCGGCTGCACCCCGGCGGCGGCGGCGGTCCGCTTCCGGGTGCCCCCGACGCGGCACCCGCTGTTCCGGCGGAACGATCTCTTCCGCATGAACCGGGCCCTCGCCCGGCACCCCGACAGCGACCTGGACGATGATACCGAGGACGACCCCAACGAGCCGGCGACGACCCTCTCCACGGCCACGATGGCCCCCGTCACGGTCAGCATCATCGAAACCGAACCGCGACCGGATACGGCGCCCATCCCGAAGGCCTAGGACCAGCCGGAAGTGCGCGATCAATTCCTCCCCCAGGGGGCGCAATGGCGGAATGGTTCGAATAAACTGATCCCTCGCCACTGAACAGTATTTTTATGTTAAGTCATGTTGAGCGGCTGGCGGCTGGACACTACTGAGCACACTGAACGTTGCGTACAACGAAGAAATAAACAAACACCGAGAGACACCACACACACACCCAAAAAACACACTGCAACGGACCATTAGACACGGATCGAGCTCACGGATGGGTGAAGCAGAACCGCGCGCCTCCCAAATCGCTCGCCCGATAGGAAACGCATAAATTGGTTCCACTATTGATTTACGTCAATTGTTGTGCAGCGTAAAATGTTGCAAATGCGCCACGCGAACAACGAACTCGGTCTTTGTGATCTTTTCAACTGAAAGAGAACTAACACAAACATATACACACACACACGGCGAAAACGGCCGGCACTAATGATGGTTTACTGCTTTTCCGTTCCTATTTTGCGTGGCTTCAATCGTTTAATCCTTGCCGCGTTCTATTTCCCGATTCCTCGCCGTTTTGCTGATGGCCGCAAGCTCAAAAACGAAAACGCTGGTAATTGAATCCATCGGACTTCGGCACAGTGAGCGGAATGGATGGTTCGTACGTTTACGACCAATTGTTCCCGGTTTAGTGCGCATCCTTAGGCGGTCACTCCAGGTGAATCGAGGGGCACTAAAATTAGGGAACGGAAGCAGAAGATTAGCGGCTTACTGGAACGAGCGAATGTTTCGTAGCAAACGGTTCATGCACAACGGATAAGCGGCATTTTGTCCTAGGTTGATACTTTGAATGGAATCGATTCACGAAAACTACATTTTGAGATTTGGCCCATTTTTATTTGCCTTTTTTTATTTGATACACGTTTAGTAATCATCGTTGTATTGATTTTTTGTTTAACCAGGGAAGTCGAGGGATAGAATTGTTTTCCCCAATGATAAGTATTACCATCATACAGGAAGTTGCGTATTTAAGTAACAGTTTTTTACCATCATTGTTGTGCTAGAAGTAGCAAGTGCCAAAGATTTGATACTCCTTTCTTCAAACAATATATTTGGTCCTTTTTTAATTATTTTCTTCTATCAACATTTCTGTATTGAAACAATTTGGACACAATTTGTTCAGGCGTTCAAGATGAACGTTTCGTTTGATTATTTTGTTAAACTATCTTGTTAATGACCAAAAGGTTTACCAAATCGTAATTGCTGACGGCATGTGAATTGTAAAATTTCTTAAATAGTCATGTATAACGATTCTGTGATAATGAGAATAAATTTGATCGCTGGAATCGATCGATGGAAAATGATCAAAAGGAAAATGCTTCAAAATCAAGAGTTTAAAGAACGACAGACAGATTGAATCGCAGTTTTACCAACGTTCAAACAAAGGATTCGCCATAGATCACTAGTGTTAAAAGTTACCACTCAATTGTAAGAGATGCAGGGCCAAGATGCAGTTTTGTATAATAATTGAAGTGTAGACAAAAGTATGCGAGCGTTCCATATATGGATTCGAGCGATTCGTTTTAGCCTAAACGTATACAGAGGAAGCAACAGAGCATACTTTCGCAAGGGCAACATCTTGCACGGTAATACGTACTTATTTGTGAAAATCACGAACGAAAGTAAATACTGCAGTTACTAGGTGGCGAAGGCGATGTTACGGATTAACCACGCAGGCGGTAGGCAAGAGTGTAGAAAAATATATTTTTTCACCTACACAAAATGATTTATTATGAGGTTGCACGCCATAGGGTGGCACATAGATACTACACTATCAACGATTTTGTCAAATTGTCTCATTGGAATGTTGACCGGTAGCATCACAGGGAAGGATTTTTATGCATTGATGGCTGATAGCATAGCGGGCTGGGTTGAGCAAGATTAATGATTTTTTGATGTTTTAAATAAAACGTTTATTGAGGGTATTTACGAAAGAGTGAGACAGAAGAAATAGACGAAGAAGAAAATTTAACACGAAGGTCAATCCCATGCCATCTGAAAGCGAATAAATTATGTAACGGCAATAAAAATCTATCATCTTTGTTGTTATTTCGAGAAAGAAAAACGTTAACACGGAAACATTTGGAAACAGTAAGTGGGCAAGTCTTTTTGAAGCAAATTAAAAATGTCTGCATGCTTTCCTACAGAAACTTTCACAACTGCTGTAAAAGCAATCCTAACTTTATGCCATATTTCAATTAATTTAATTTCCGTGACGTTTCACCAGAGTTTTCGGTCAACGCCGATCTTGGCGCAGCAACTTCAATAAGCGTCGAAGGTGCCTTTAATCGCTCAATTACTTACCTTACGTAATACCCTAATCGCTTTGGCCGTAGTCGAAAAGTGGCACGGATGCTGACGACAAACGCAAACTCGAAAAGTTGGGCTTTGGTAGGAAACTTTTCTCCTGTTTTTGCTCGTTACACCTAGGTTGGCTGGCACAGGAGAACAGAGCTGAATGGTCCAAACTCAAGTGAGAAAACCAATATTGTGGATGTGGAAGATTGTGATACCCAGTAACGCCATTTGCAGGATACGGCTTTTCATTTTGAAGCTATCTCATTGTTTCTAAGTGCCAAACTACTTTCTATTGCTATTTCCGTTTAGGAATAACATCTGTTTCGTTGCATTTAACCTTCCAAAAACCTTATCACATCGACCTCCGCGAGGATGAAATTATTTGTTCGCGTCCTTTGTCATCGCCTTTCATGAGCTTTTTCATCCCCTGCTTAATATTCGTAGCACGAGTAAACTTCTTAATACAAGAGCAACGCGCTTAAGTACACAGATTTTAAATTGGCTTGTGATGCTTTCACTGTGCCTTGTACAAGGTGGTCAAATAAACGTTCTCTTTTTGATTTGGTTATAAAATGAAAACGACTAAATATTTTTCGATGCTTAAACATTTATTTGAAAGGTTGATCATCAAATTTATGTGTATAAAACAATTTTACTCAAATGTCTACCACGATTGGTTAGGCAGTAGCCCATTCGGTCAACCCCATTTTTTAACACTTTTTCGACTGTCTGTGGTCCTATCTCGGCAATGGCTATTGAAATTTCGCTCTTGAGGTCGTCAATAGTTGCTGGTTTGTTCGCATAACATTTATCTTTCAGCGCTTTCCAAAGATAATAGTTCAATCGTTTCAAATCGCAACACCATTTCTGCTGTCTGCTGCTGTTTTTTGGCAGCGAATAATCTGTCCGAAGATGCGGCGCAACCAATCGATCGTGGCTGTCGCTGTATGGCAGATAGCCCCGTTCTGTTTTAACAAAATGTCATCCAAGTTCTCAGCTTCAATTTCGCCAAAGAACCAATCATCCAACGTTGCTCGGTACCGTACGCCTTCAACGGTTCCGGCGACTCCTTCTTCATTCATTGATACGGCGGCCGACGATGCCGCCATCCCAAATTCTGCACCGATCAGTCTCTCGTTTTGGGTGCATTGGCTTCTCTTGCGCGACGTGTGGGTTTTCCGAACCCCAAAAACGACAATTCTGCTTATTACCATAGCCACCGAGTTGGAAAAGAGCTTCAACGAAATGAGCTTTTGAAATATCGTACCGTTTTATTTATGATCTATCACTTTGGAAGTAAGTTTTTAATATAAGGTTGGCTAAAAAGAAATCGAAGTTTTTTGGGTGAACTTCAAAACTATGCAAACTTAACAGGTTTCCAATGGTCCGATTTGCGTCAAATATGCACCATTTTGTTGGAAAATTTGTTGTCTTTTCAAAGGTAGGCTTATAATGTCTCTCTAGTAAAAGGTTTAGTCGTTATTGGCAAAAAACTCGAGAAATCCATTTTCATAATCCTTTTTTAATCTCAGTTTTTCATCACTCAGAAAATTTTGTAATACGCGAAAAAGGTGTCAATCGCTTAGTGCAAGGTTTGGACTATACACTGGATGCATTACAACTTCCCAACCAAGCTCCCGGACTTTCTGGCAAGTCACTAAAGACATGCGTAACATTTCGTTGGCCTGGTGGAACACAAACACTCTTCCGTTGGCCGGTTCTGGTCGTTTCTGGTCAATTTTTAGCTTCAAACCGTGCAGTTGTTGGTAGTAGAGATCTGAATTTATTGTTCAGCCACACGGAAGCGACTCATAATAAACGATTCCTTTCAAGTCCCACCATATACCCAGTAGAACCTTCCTAGCCGTTATTTCTGGTTTGGTCACAGGTAAAGCTGCTTCAACACGCTTAGACCACGACCGATTCCACACAATATTGTCGTAAGTGACCCATTTCTCGTTCCCAGTACCCATCCGTTTAAGAAATGGTTCGATTTTATTCCGTTGGGCCAAAACTGTGCAGATGGCCATCATGTTTTTCGGTGCAAATAGGGTGGCACCCAAACATCGAGCTTCTTTGTGAATCCAGCTTTGTGCAAATGGCTTTAAGCTGTTCAATGATTGATTTTTACCTCCTGGCCGATGTTCTGATTACTAAAATGCCGATCTACTTTGATTATTTCTGTGATTTTATCGACATTTTCGATGACGTGTCTGCCTGGGCTTTAACATAAAAAATAACTGAAACGTGTCAGCGAAACAAAAATTTAACCCAGCTAGCTGTTAGAGTATCGGCACCATGAACACCATGCGAAATTTCAGCGGCCTAGCTTGAATTTTCACCTTTATCGGACAAAAACTGTAAAATATACCGAATTTTCTCTGCGTTGACCTCCATTGTTAACACCCTGTAACTCACAAACGAATGGAACAAACAAAAAACAATGAAAGCATTTTTTTGAAGTGTAAAGAATCAGCTTTAAAACGAGCCTAAACTTGAAACTGTACGATCGATACTTCGGGAGATATCGATCACTAAAGGCATCTATCATGAAAAACGTCGATTTCTTTTTAGCCAACCTGATATTTCCCAGCTTTCGTTAAGCGTATAGCGATCCATTTCGTAAATTCCTAAGTGTTTACTAAATGTCTACAATTTCCAGAATCTAGTTTGTTGTTCTAAACGTTAAATAATGGGTAGCTCAAAAAGAGAACGCTTAATGACCACCCTGTATTAACCGAAAACAAACGATTCAATTTGTTCGAATCTCGCTGAAAACGGCAAGCGGAAAAGTTTCATATGTATTGTGATTGCATACATTTAGGGGGCCTTAGTGATGGCGATATCGGTTCTTACCAGTTGTGAAGAAAACTGTAACCGGTTACATTTTTTGAATCCTTTGCCGCGAGTTTCGCGATTAGTCATCATTACATTTAATTTTAAAATTAGAATAATAAGTTATATCGATCAAAACCCTGAAACGAATTATTCGTTTATTCTGCACTTCTATTACCCTCTACGAAATAAATTACAACCGCAAACGCACAAATATATGCAGCAGATCATTTGGCGTCACGCACGTCTCTGTCCTGTCCTTTGGTTAGAGCACGGATCCGGCCCAGCCACACAGCACATCACTACTTCTCGCCATGTTACCCTCCCCCACCGGTTCCCGGATCGTGCAACTGCCTCTCGCTGAGACACTTATAAAACCGAGCAGAGAAATATTTTCTCATAGTTTCGTTCGTTCGTTCGTTTCGTTCCACTGCTCCTGCTCGGGACTTATGGCACAAGGATCCCAGAATAGTTTCACTGTCATTCTCCCCTGTCTGCGTAATGCGTAAGCTCTTTTTGTGGTGCTACGCAGCACCACGTAACTTGTTCATTTGGGTATCTGAGTTGAGCAATAATTCAATCGACAACCCGTGCACCCCGTGCGACCTGCGCCGCTGCGTCTGCGACGGTGGCCTGATCCGGTAACAAGGTTAGCATTACCTGCCAATCGAGTTATCGCCCCATCAAGCTTAGACGTAGCTTTCCTGTCGGTTCTTATCCAGTGTAATGACCGCAGCACCGTTCGAGTCCCTCTGGATGGTGAGCCGGGTGATGTGTGGAGAAGGAACCTCACCCGTCGCTGCCTTCGCCTCCGCTCCATCCACCGGAGGCGACGTGCCGGAGGTGATGGGCGGGCGTGAAGATAGACTTTCATTGAACCGCCGGCTGATGTACGAGATGTCACGGTAGTGCTCACTGGCACCGTCCAGCGTGCGCTCGATGCGTGCAAACACGGGCACGATGGTGGACTCGATGAGCTCGCAGGACGAGCTGGCGGACAGCGAACCGCCGCCCATCAGCCGCGACAGAACGTGCAGGATGTGTTTGATGACTTTGCGCTGGGCCTCGCACTCCGTTCGGTTCGGAAGCTTTTCGAAGAACTTCTGGTTGAACACCGACACGAGGAAGCCGACCAGGGCCCGGTTCGCCAGATGGTGGTGGCACTTCCAGTTGGCGGACATGTTGTACAGGGTCGCGGTAAACTGCTCCTGTGTGACGAGAAGAGAGTAGAAAACCGAACGGTGGCGGCTGTTAGTGATCGAATGATCCTTCGAATGCAGTGCATTTTTTTGTTGGCCAGTGCGGCCTATTGGCGCACCGGCTTAGCTAGGATTTTTGGTCCACCAACCATCAGATTGATGCCATTCCATCAAACGCGAATCAATTCACGCCAACATATCATTCGCTGTCACGCGGGTGATAGTGATTTGCACACCGAAAAACGGACCGAACCCACGACAGAGACCCCGGGGAAGAAGCTGGCTCGCCTCCAAACACGGATGCATACGATGCTACGGATGAGCAATCCATCAATTGGTGTCCCGCTCGCTCTCGCTACGCAACGGCGCACTTCCGGATCATTTTTCATCGAAACATTACAATGACCCAATAATGGTAGGATGCTGATTCTCGGTTTTTTGTTGTTGTTTTTTCTTTACCCACAAATTGATTGCATCAATCAGCGGGAGACGCGCACCAGAGCACTGCTCTAAACGTTAATTTAATTTTCCAATGCAGCGCAGTCATCCTCTCGAAAGATCGTTCCATACGTCCCACACGGCTAATCGAATGTCCTTTGCAGGGCGATCCGACCCCGGGTGATTAAATGGCAATTGATATCGCCCCACAGGACAGTGCGATAATTTACTTTCTGCAGCACACACTCGCACACGACAACCCGTCTTGTGGTGCCAGCCTAACGATGATGATTGCAGTGAGCGCGTCTCGGACGCTTTTCACGACTGCAGGACTCGTTTATCTTTTTCCGATTTTCCACACACTTACGTAGAGAAAGATGGACGTGCCCGGGCCACGGCGCTCGGTGGCGGTTTGCAATTTGCTGACCGTGTCCTGGGACATCAGCGAGTAGACGGCCGTCGGTTCGATGCGCGTCATGTTGTTCAGGCAGGCGGCACACAGCAGCAGCGTCTGACAGCAGGTCGTCTTCTCGATGATCTCTACGCTCCCCACCCGCGTCGTTGCAAGTTGCAGCCGTTTGCAGTTTTTCATGTTTTTCAATCGAATCATTATTATTTCCGTACACCGACGTACGTAAGCCATCATCGCGGCGGGGAATGTTGACGGAGGCACACAGGATGATATAACATGGATGAGAAATGTGAAGAGAAGAAAAGGCACACAATGAGATCACAATGAAATTAATACGCGTCGCGTCCGGCAGAAAGCAATTTATAGCCGACCAAGGCCGACCAAGGTACTCGGCCCAGTCCCCGGCGACCCCTCGACCGCCGGCTGCTAACAGCTTAGAAAAATTAATGTTTGCAATTATGAATACACACATCTTTGCCCTGCTGGTTCGCCCTGCTGCGAATGAGCTTTCTGGCCGATGGCCGCGGTCATCAATTTAATGTTTAAAAACGCTAATGATGGCGTAACAGAGCTGGTGCAATAAACCACTGACCAATTATTGTTCGATATGATTCTTGTGGCAGATGATAGGATCCTAAACTTGAAGGCTACCAATTAGAATTGTTGGTACGAAAACATGGAACTGGTTTGAAATAAATCTTTCCAAATCTTTTCTCAAATATACAGTGGATGGCGAAATTTACCTTAGCTCATGAACATTTAAATAATATGTGAAAATATGAATACATCTTCTATTTGAATGGCTCTTTTGAGACGTTGAATGTAATCTAGTAGACTGGTGCGGCCATTTGTGGTCATAGGTCAAATTGAGCACGGCGAAAATAACATTAGTTTAAGTTGAAAGCTTGAAGTTTTCAGTTTTTCACATCAATTTCCTTCGTTTTGCTCGGTAATAAAGCAACTAGAGTACATTTTTTTAATTTTTGAGCAACAATAACGTGATGTTTTACATGTTTTAATATGCAAAATGCAGAATTAACGCTGAGAAACGCATGGTGAAGAATTCACAAGACATTATGCTGTTTCTCAGCTTGAAATATGGTAGAACCTTTTACATATCCCAAGTTAAACAATTAATAATGTAAATTAGTTATTAATATGAGTATTAGTGGTAACAATGATAGGGTTTTGACACGTATTTTCGACAAAAGCGAGCAGGCAATCGGCTGCAATAACCAAGCTGTATGAAAATGAAGGTCGTATTCATCATATTAAAGTTTGTGGCCGCAAGAAATCAACACCAAAACGAGTTAATAAACGTATACTGAATATCTCCTTCACAAACCATTTGCAATCCGCCTAAAATATTGGCCAACAACGAAAATCAGACGGTGTACAACTACCTTCCGTGCATATCATTCGACGTAGCCTATAAAATGTAGACAAATCTGGCCTTGTTTTCAACAAAATTTCGCACCTAACCCAGACTAATTCAAAAAAATAACGGTATTTTACTATCGATATGTTTAGAAACATCCCTTGTTGTGAGAAAAGCTGATTTTAAGTGATGAATCTTTGGTATGACTCAACTATCATTATAAAGAGTTGAAATTTTCTGCTATAAGGGACCTGAATCATTATTAGGAAACAAATTACAACAGCATTATGTTCCAGGGATGCATTATTTACATGAATCATACAAGTTTGTGACCTTTCCTGGTCATGGTGACTCGAAAGCTGATCAAAAATCGACGAAAGAAAAATCATTCAAGGAGGAACAAGTCTTATAGGTGAAGATTTCCCCGCACCACAGGATAGTGCGGCAATCCACAAGCCAGAAGTAGTCATTCAGTATCTCGTGGATGATAAAATCAAAGTTTTAAGGTATTGACATCTTTGTCCAGACCGGCCAACCACTGAAAACATGTGGTTATTCATAAGCTTTAGAGTATGCGTAAAGATCCCACTCAATTTACCAGAATTAGCCAAATTCATCAGAACAATCTGTACCAAAATAATATATGAGGACTGTAGAAAAGGCCACATCACTAAACCCGGATGGTTGGCTACAATGTTTAGGCGGAATGATATGCATTGCGGATACTAAACTTGTTTTCGCCGAAGAGAAATTTAGCTTGTTCTAAATATGTTTGGCTAATTTTTTTTCTTGTATCAATCATCCCTAAACACACCAAAACTATCATTTATACATCTTATTCAATGTTTTTGATTGATATTTGATTGACTAAAGCAAATTTTTCATCCTCGTATTTCCAAAAATCTTTTGTGTTCTTGAACTAAGGTTAATTTCGCCATCCACTCTACACTAATCGGGCCATTGAGCTATAAAATTATGCGCTAAACCTAAGGATTCTACGTTCCTCGTTTCATTGCTCGTTTCTATTGCTTCAGTTTTCTATCGCTTCATCTCTCCAGCGGACCGTGCTTACCGGTGATAGCTTCGACGATCGAGTGGACATGCTGCTTCAGGCCCTCTAACCGATGCTCATCACCGTGCCAGGGGGCCGTGATCTGGGTCAGCACGGAAACCGCCTCCCGGAGCTCGGGTTCAGTGCGCTCGGTCCGTCCGCACCGCGCGTCCGTCACCAGAATGTCCCTCAGTACCTCCAACCCGTCGGCCCGCTCCAGCTGCCGGATCGTTTCCGTCGTCGAACAGACGGTGGCCAGGGCACGCAACGACAGTGCCCGAATGGAGGAAAACTTTGACTCAACGCACACCAGCAGCAACGCACGGGCCGTGTAGTTGGAGATGAACGCATCGTTCAACGAGGCCAACCCACTGTAGTCGACGTTCGAGAGTGTCGCCACGTAGCTGAGGTTCGAGCGCAGGATCAGATCACACTTGGTGCTCTCCAGCGTGTCAACGATCACCTTGACCAAGTGTTTGAAGATCAACCGCACGGTGATGAGGAAATACCGCTTCACGATCTGCACCTCCTCCTCGACCGAGCGATAGTCAAAGTCCTCCGCGTTGGCGGCCGCTATCCGCAGATCGGTCGTCATGTCGACCAACGACTGACTGTTTTCCACGAACTTCCTCCGATCGTCCTTTTCGGCCGGCTCGCGACCAATGTAGTCGTTGCACTTCTGCTTCGCGACAAACTCGTATATATCACTGGCCAGACCGTGCACGAATGGGGCCACTTTTTGGTAGATTTCCTTCTCATCGTCGTCGTCGCCTTCTTCGGCGGCGGTGGCTTCCTGCTGCGATTGGTATTTTTTGATGGCCGCAAACAGCTTCTCCACCCGCTCGAACGCCCCCTGCAGCGCGGTCACTTTTGCCTGCAGATGCCGAATAATCTTCAGCGCCACGCCCGACGTCATCCGCATCGTACGGCCCGCTTCGACGGCGATCGATTTGGTTTGCAGGATCGACATCACCTCACTTTGGCACCCGAAACGGAGTGCATCGAGCCAGCCCTGAACGGCCGGCATGTGTCCGTTCAACAGCGGGTTATCGTAGATGGTGTAGCTGAGAGCATGCTCGCTGCTGCTGGCACTCGAGTGATCCGGTTCGTCGTAGTAGCTTTCTATCGCACTACCGGCCGGAGCACCTACCCGAACGGGCTGCGCAACGGGTGATCGTTGCGTCGGGGAGATGGGCAACGATCGGTACAGCTTCGATTGATGCTTGATCGGTGTCGACGTTCCCGCCGGATACAGCTGCGAATAGGTCGGTAACTCCCGGCCTTCTCGCCGGAAGGTTTTGCTCCGATCGCAGTTCGCATCGCTCGCTGGTCGCGTTCGTTCATCCAACTGTCGGCTGGTGTTTAGTATTTTCTTCGACGCGCCGGACTCACTGTCCAGGGATTCCGGTTCCGCCACCGTTTCCCCGAGAAGGTTCGACAATTCGCTACTATCGAGAGATATCATCTCCTCGCTCGAGTTGCTGAGCTGATCGTTGAGGTTACGCTTCACGCGACTGTTTCGCGTGATCACTCGACCGCGCTTCAGCGAGATGCTGCCGCCACTGCGGGGACTTTCCGAGCCGACCGCCGGCACCTCTTCGTACGACAGCCGACGTCCTCCAGGAGCCGAGTCGGGTTTGTCGTCCCTGCGGATTGGAGCCGGCCGTCGGATGACCGTCGGTGGTGTCGGTGCTTCACTGTTCAGGGAGGGTGAACGCTGGAACAGCAGCTCGTCGTTGATGCTTCTCTTTGGCGTAAGCTTATCGGGGGATTCCTGTGACTCGTTGGCACTACTCGCGGGTCCACCACCGCAGGGTGGTGACGTTTCCGTATCGGAGAATCCTGAGTCCTGTGGACAATGTGAACAATGCGGTTAGTTGATGGACTGCAACTGCAAACTTCGTGCACTTCGTACCTGACTTTTGTGACTCGCTGGGCTACCCTGGCGGTTAGCTTCGGCCCAAACATTGGCGCCACTAGTGACTGGGTCCACCCGCTGCTGCTGCTCTTCGATCAGTTCGTCTTCCTCTTCCAGATCGTGAAATGCGGGATAGTGTGTGCGGCCCGGCATACCGGTGGGGTGCGAGTACGCCATCGCCGGAGGACCGTACGCTCGAAAGCGGTCGCCACTCGCCATCATTCCACCGATCGCGGGCGGCTCATTACCAAACCAAACTTTACTCTGCGAACGCTGAAAGTTGGAACGTGACATCTGCAAAGAAACAAAGTTTGGAAGAGTGATTTACACTCAGTCAACTTTCTATAGCCGCACCTAATAAAATGATCAATATGCGTGGATTTTTTTCAAGTCTCAGTATTTATTATGAGGATTAATAGTCAGTTGGCTTCCCTGATCGCTGAATGACTTGGAAAATTCTGTTTGTCATACTGTTAACCAGGTTTTTCAATATTTTTCGGTCCATATGTTCCCAAGCTTCCAAAATGGATGCTTTAAGCTCATTAATAGAGCTGTATTGCTTCCTATCCGCGTAAATTTGTCTAACCATTATTCCCAGACATTTTCAACTGAATTTAGATCCGGACTTCGCGCTGGCCACCCAAGCAAATTGATTTTATGTGTAGCAAACCATGTTCGAGTTATCAAACTGGTGTGAATGCTAGCATTATCTTGTTGAAAAACCAATTTTTTCGGCGGTTGGCAGCTGTAAACGGGATCAGGCCATCTTCTAGAATCTGGATGTAATCGTTAGAGTTCATTTTACAAGATGTAAAAGCCAAACTGATCTTGCCCGCAGAGCAAAACCCAAGCCACTTCATCAGAGATCCTTCTCCAAAGTTACGGGTTAAAAAGTACTCCGGATCTTTACGTAAATCGCGCCAGTAGCCTGTTAGACCATCAAACCCATCCAAATTAACCTTTCTTTCATTAGAAAAGATCACCTACACGAAAAAACCAGAAAACGGAATTGGTTCTTTTGATACAAAATATGCTCTTGAAAAAACAGAAGAAAACCCAAAGATACCATGTCCCACCGACTTGCCATGTTCAGTTTAGCAAATTCTACACGTTTTTATTGGTGTAGTAGGCTTGGATTTGGTTCCTTGATCATTTTTGCTCGAGTTATATTTGGGCTGTTTTGCAAAACCTTGCGAAAAACTTCCCTGCTCTCTGGCAGATCATGTGTAGATTTGATTTTTGATTGCGATATTGTCGACATTGACGACAATTTAACAATGTTCCAGTTGGTTCTCATCGACATCTTGATTTTTTTCGTAGTACATTGCACAGTTACATACCGTTTTGGATCCTTTAACTAATTACCGATCACTTTATTGGATCTCTTTATTCTTCGAGCCATTTCTCGAATAGCAACACCCTCCAGCCTATATGCCTCTATCAATCCCTTTTCTTTTTCACTTAGAACACTTCCTTTTGGCATATTTAAGTAATTCACTTGCAAAACTCGCTATGAAAACTATTCTCGGAAGCAAAACTCAAAGTGCGGCTATAGAAAGTTGACAGTGCCTATATCGTATTTGGTCGTAAAAAAGCTAGAAATCATGAAACTTTAATCCAACCAAATGGTTTTATTCATAATTTTGCCTACTTAAAAAAGTCCCAAAACCAGAAGTTGAATCGGAAAGACCGTTTCGAAGATACGTTAAAAACGTTAGTGCGGCTATAGAAAGTTGACTGAGTGTATTAGAAGATTGCATATTCCAGGAGTTTCACCGCTTCCATTAGCAGGGAGCTCAAACCTAACGCTGCCAAGCGGAGGTCAATCATCTGTCCACCGCAGAGTGTGAGCTGTTTGATGATCAGCTTAAAATGCACAACATCTCCTGCTAAATAACTGGCCATAGTGGCCGCCCCCCTGCTACGCCACTGCCGCCGCTGCTTGTTATATTGAGTTAAATTAATTCTAATTTCGCTCCTGTTCCACTCCTGCTGTGGCTGGCTATGGCTGGGTGTGCAAACATTAGCCCTCCGGCCCACACAGCCACCCCGCATTAAACACAAAACACAGTCCTCCGAGGAGACCACCCAACAATCCGTGCGGCGCGCGTCGGAAGGAAAGGAAAACAAGCACTTTTTCCGAACACTGCGCGGCGCGCGCCATGTTTGCGTTACACTTTGTGCGAAATCTACGCTCAGCCAGCCGGTTCTGGAAGCTGCGGAGGCAGCGTGCCGTGAACGGGAGGTGTGCTTTGCTGTAATGTAAATTCGCCTCCGTCTGAGCATTTCCCGCGCCGCGGCCCGTCTGCGATTATGGAAAGCACTCGACTCGATTTTAGCGCAGAAAAGCGCTGTAGCGCGCGGTAATAGCAATAATTTATCCATTCCCTCCACCAGACACGGCACGGCACGCGATGTCGTACCAACCCCCGAAACTTGAGCACGAATTTTCCCACCGGTCAGCCCGTTCGGTGGACCACTAAATCAACGGCGGATGTGGCCCCCCAAAATGAACCACTTCAAGTGCTCCATCAGCAACTTTTGGTGCTATTTTTATCCTTCCCGAATCCTGGCCACTTTTTGTGCTACTTTTGGCTACTTGTGTGGCGTGGACGCACAATTTGTTTTATGTTCGTTTCTATGCAAACGGTGACAACGGTGTGGCCAATAAAACACCCCGCCCCCCCCCACACACTTACACCGTTCCGGGGCCGTTGACTCTCTGGTGTGTGGCAACTTTTCACCTTTTTGTCTAGAAACTTCCACTACCGACCTATCACGATTTGAGGCAAAAATGCAAGTGAAGCTGCCACCGAATGGTGTAACTTTCCGCCGCGCACACCGGGGATTTTTGAAAAAATCCTACCCAGGCCAACGGCCACACCGAGAGCGTCAGCATAATGCTCAGTCGATCGGTTGGCCGGCGCATAAGGAGCAGATGTTCCGATTCGTCGCCGCCGTTTTTCTCCCCCTGGGTTGATGCAGCATGCAATCGGGAGAACCGTTCGCTTGCCTTGCCATGTCCTTACTGCACACAGGACAATGTGTGTGTGTGTGTGTGTGTAGCGCGATCATAGGACACGAATGTAGGGTGCCGCTTCATTCACGCGTAGGGTCTCTGTGGCAAAGCAAAGCAGCCGCGATTTAATTACGGAACCAACGACCCTCCAGAGCCAGAGCGACCAAGTACGGAACGGTTGCGTACTGAATACGGCGGGGAACCCTCCCGGCGCCGCAATGGATGGATGTATTAGTGCGGGAAGTCCTCGGCTTCTCAAGGTCCTCGGTTTGTGTTGGCAGATTTGGCGCACAGTCCTTTTCTTTTGCCGCATGAAATCGAAAACCAGGGGAGGTGCTCTAGCTAACGACTTTCAATCCCATCGCCAGGTGTGAGCGCTGCTCAAAACGCCCGGGAACACCGGAAGCGAAGCCAGCAAGTCAGTCGGGGCGGGATTTTTCTTTCTCTTTCCGTCTTCCCGTAGCATAAACTGGAATTTTAAAGCCCTCATACATGGTTCTAATTTGATGCATTGCGATGTGTTTAATCTATCCATAAATCATCTCGTAGGAGCAAATTGTTTTGCAATTTTCGTCATTTTCGATGAGCAGACTAACTTTCTACTCTAATTCAGAATCAATTTATGGGGTCTGTGAAGTAGAATTTTGAATTTCCGCGGGTTTTTGTGGCGTTATGTTGCTACTCAATGTCACTCACTAATGCCGAAAAGTTTGGCCATTTTGAATTCTCAATTAATTTTTGACAGCAATTTTACTTGCACGTGTTTTGGTTCATCTTCGATTTTTGTCTATTCAAAAAATGGACAGCAAAGAATCTGTACCAAATGTTGTGTGAAAAACAAAATGAAATGCGCGAACGCATTCCAAATGTTGGCTGTGGCTTATGGTGAAGTTATATCGGTGGTTCAAAATGTTCTCAGAGGGCCAAGAAGATATGAACTCACGGAGAGCCAAGTTCAGTGGAATGTGAAGGATTTGCTTACAGTTTTCTTTGATTGCAGAGGCGTGGTGCATCAAGAGTTGTTGCCAAAGGATAGAACGGTTCGATGGTATCGAAGAAGAAGGAAGACGCCATCGACGAAGATCACAAAAAATGATTTTTTGAAGTGTTTCGAGGCATAAGTGTAAAAATTCGAATGGGAATTGCTTTAAAGGGAACAAAATAGATGTTCATGAATTAACCAATATTTTTTTAAAACAAACAAAAAATTCCGGATACTTTTTAAACAGACCTCGTAAACGTTTAACGATAAGCTGTGTGGCTCGTCCGAGGATCATCCGTCTGTGCTACGCCGATTTATCGGTTTCCATACGAACCGTGACAATGCATCAAACTTTGGTGCAAAAATTTACGTAGAAGTACAGGGTGAGTCAAAAAAACTACAACAAAGTAAAACGCCATATTTTTTTCATTTTTGATTCAATTTTATTGAATGAAAGCAAAAAATGTCGGAAATTTCATAACATTTTAGAACAAATTAGGTTTGTTCGAATTGGCAACCTGTGGCACGAATTATGGCCTTCAAACGGCCAATGAAACCGTTACACGCTGCCCGCAAGTGGCTCTGCGGTATTTTATCCCATTCTCGGCGAATTGTTTGCTTGAGGTGATCGAAAGTTTGGTATTTTTTAGTTCAAACCTTGCTTTCTAAAATACCCCAGGCACAATAGTCCAACGGATTGGCATCCGAAGATTTTGGTACCCATTGTGCGGTGGAAATGAAGCGAGGAACCTCATTTTTTAACCATTCTTGGGTGGCGCGTGCTGAGTGCGATGGTGCTGAGTCCTGTTGGAATGTCCAAGGTCTGCGACCAAAATGTTTGCGTGCCCTAGGCTCCAATACACTCTTCAGAATATTTTGCGGTTATATTCGGCATTTATTTTGACGCCACGGGCGATTAATACGAGCGGATAGCGACCATCGGCTGTTATGGCGGCCCACACCCCCACCATGGCCGGCGCTTGAGTTCTGGTGGCCAACCGAAGGTGTAAATTTTCAGCTGACCTCTCTGGCAAGTAAACACGATCATTTTATTTGTTTACAAATTGCTGGATAACGAATGGTTTCTCATCGGAGAAAACCAAATTCGCCAGTTCACCACTTGCGGCCAAGCGAAGCAAGTCTTTGGCTCTTTCGAGTGTAACTTTTTTTTGTGCATCGGTAAAATCTTGCACTTTTTGGAACTTCAATGGCTTTATTTCAAGCTCATTTTGCAATATTTGCCGATTGGCATACTGCGATATGTTCAGCGCACGAGCCATTTTTCGGCCACTGCGACACGCATTTCGATGAAGTCGCTTCTTCACGTTTGGAACCATTTCTGGTGATGTTGCTGTTTTTTTTCGTCCACTTTCTTGACGTCAGGCTACGCTACCAGTATCACTGTAACGAGCGATGGTACGAGACACAAAAGATTTATAAACATTTAAATGCTGGAGGGCTCTAAAGATAGCCACTTGTGGTTTTCCAGCCAAATATAATGAAATCATACTTTTACGGTTGAGTTCCATCACGAATAACTTTTTTTCTGTAAAATTCCCACCAAAATGCTTTTGCACGCTTATAAACAATATAATGAACTGTCACTGGTATAAATCTGACAGCTGTCGGACGAGAGGTTTAGAAATGACAGCAGTCTGAAGTTTGTTGCAGTTTTTTTGACTCACCCTGTATAAGTAAAGAATGAATAAAATAAATACTACTGTTACAAAATTGTCAACAAAGAATACAATTTGTTTGCGTAATGATAAAATAGACCGGATTTGTGGAGATACAGTTCTTGGTTCAACCTTGGTTCCTCACGATGTTTTTGCATCACTATTTCATGATCAATTCGTCGTCTTTTCGACGGAAACTCGACCCAGAGCGTCAATTACCGTATTGCCTGACTTAGCACCATGTGACTTCTAGCTATTCGCTGGACTAAACCATTCCCAAAAAGAACATTTCGGACCTTTTCGAAAATTACAACAATCGTAGACATAGTTGTATTGCAAAGAGCAGAGATTGTTTTAGTGATGATGACATAGATTTAGAGGAATAAGCAAAGAATTGTTGAGTGATACGCAAATTCCCGACATTGTTTGGCCACAATAGTAAAGTATTTATCAAGTGCTTCGCTTCGTTTGAAACACACATCCTTCGATAGATGCTGCTAAAAACACCGATTTCCGTCCTGAACACACCGTGACGTGGTAATTGATGTAATTTGTGGTTTTCCGACGGAATATGCCACTCATAAGTATCGCACTCACTTTCACAGTGACATTCACGTTACATCCTCTTCGCATCACCCAAGTATTCAACTAACCCTTGCCGAACTTTCTCGTCTTGAAAGGACGCAGTTTATCCGTTCACCGATCGCTAGAACTATGTCGCTATTAACTATCCTTTCACAGCTTCTCGCACACGGTGTAAAGCACCGGATCGTCGACAACAAAGTGCAGGAAGCTGTGGAATTCTTCAGAATTAGATGCACTTATGTCGCGTAACGATCGAGCAACAATTTAGCAACAGCTCTCAAGGCGACGACGACATTCCCCCTGAGGACCGGACGCGACGCGACTGCAATGAGTCATCGCACGAGTCGCGCATGACACACTCTGAAGGGCTACGCGCCGTGGGGCTGCTACCGTGTTGTCTATTGGTTCTCGTTAAACTACCCCAGCGTAGAGAGGGTTGGATTCGCGACCCCACTACCTGACGGGGGGCACCATTTCGCTTTATCTCGAACGTTCTGATGTTAGCTTGAAGGCGCCACGGGGCAGCCGGCGCCGTGTACGGAAGTCGTTCGAATGTTTCTACAATGAATCGATTAATGGCTGGCCCTGGCTGGCCCTGGCTGGCCAGTATGGAGTGCAGTGTCAGGGCGGCCGGAGCTGCGGAGTCCTCACGCTGACCTTATCAGGAACATGCTGTAAAGTGCGGCACTATAAAACCGCTGGCTTGGCCGGACAAAGACTTAACAACGACCCAGTCCCAGCACCTGGTAGCTGTGGGTTGCTGCTGTTGCAGCAAAACTGAACCTTTCCGCCCAAAAGTCGCCGGTTGATCCCCGGGAGAGTTCTACGGTTCGACCACTGGCCATCCGGCTGGCGGAGCAAAAGTTTCTTTCGGAACTGTCGGAACAATCGGAAAGCCCGGAATATGGAGCCACTGCAAACGCATCCGACGCAGAAACTCGTTAACTTTCGCCCTCCATTGGAGCATCTGTGGACCAGCAAAAAAAGTACCTTCCATACTCCGGAAACCGAAACCAATAAACCCAGACTCCAGTGAAACCGTAAACCGTATCTCCCAGCACCGAGCCGACGTTTGGGTGTCTGAGGCGAGCGGCGAGGAACCTTCGCCAGAATGTGGTGCGTGGTTTCTTTCGGAAAAGGTTGCCCCTGCATACTCCGATCCGAATACTCTCAAGAATGGTGTTCCGGTTGGGCGATGTAATGTGATCCATATTTCGCCATACGTCGACGACGACGCGTGGCATCATTATCGCGCTCAGACGCTCGCGGTTTGTGGCCCAGTATTGGCCCAATCGGCCCACGCGTCCCGGAGCCTTCGCGTAATTACAGTGGATGGCGAAATTAACCTTAGCTCATGAACATTTAAATAATATGTGAAAATATGAGTACATCTTCTATTTGAATAACTCTTGCGACGTTGAATATTAGATTCTAAGACTAAAATGTGGGCGACAAAATGAGCTTTAGATGTAATCTAGCAGACTGGTGCGGCCATTTGTGGTCATAGGTCAATTTGAGCACGGCGAAAATAACCTTAGTTTAAGTTGGAAGCTTCAAGTTTTCTTTTTTCACACCAATTTCCTTCATTTTTCTCGGTAATAAAGCAACTAGAGTACATTTTTTAAATTTATGAGCAATAATAACATGTTATTTTACATGTTTTATTATGCAAAATGCATAATTAAAGCTGAGAAACGCATGCTGACGAATTCACAAGACATTATGCTGTTTCTCAGCTTGAAATATGGTAGAACCATTTAAATATCACAAGTTAACCAACTAATAACGTAAATTAGTTATTAATTTGAGTATTAGTAGTAAAAATAAAAGGGATTTTGCACGTATTTTCGACAAAAGCGAGCAAGCAATCGGCAGCAATAATCAAGCTGTATGAAAGTGAAGGTCGTATTCATCATATTAAAGTTTGTGGCCGCAAGAAATCAACGTCAAAACGAGTTGATAAACGTATACTGGATATCTCCTCCACAAACCATTTACAATACGCCTGAAATATTGGCCAAAAACGAAAATCAGACGGTATACAACTTCTCTCCGTACATATCATTCGACGTAGCCTATAGCATGTAGACAAATCTGGCCTTATTTTCAACCAACTTCCGCACCTAACCATGGCCAATACGAAAAAAAGAACGGTATTGTACTATCTGCATGCTTTGAAACCTCGTTTTTTGCGAGAAAAACTGTTTTGCAGTGATGAATCTTTGGTATGATTCACCTCTCATTATAAGGAGTTGAAATTTCCTGCTATAAGGGACCTGAATCATTAGGAAACAAATTAGAACGGCATTATGTTCAATGGAGGCATTATTTACATGAAACTTACAAGTTTGTGACCTTTCCTGGTCATGCTGACTCGAAAGCTGGTTAAAAATCGACGAAACAAAAATTATTCAAGATGGAACAAGTCTTATTGATGAAGATTTCCCCGCACCACAGGATAGTTCGGCAATCCACAAGCCAGAAGTAGTCATGCAGTATCTCGTGGATGATAATATCAAAGTTTTAAGGTATTAACATCTTTGTCCAGACCAGCCAACCACTGAAAACATGTGGTTATTCATGAACTTTGGAATGTATGTAAAGATCCCAAAAATCTCCAAAATTTCCAAAAATCTTTTGTGTTCTTGAACTAAGGTTAATTTCGCCATCCACTGTAGCTGGCGCGCATCATTATGGCACTCATTAGTGTAATAGAGCGCAAAGTGAATCAAATTTTCGGAGGCTCAATCTCCCGGGGAACCCGGGAAGACCAGCGCCTAAACTTCTGCCCCGATTCTCGCGGTACACGCGGTCTGCCGCTCGTTCGGGCGTTAGGACGTAACTAAAACTTTTTCCGTAGCCCCCCCCGAGGGCCCAAAGGAACCGCCGCAAGACTTTCCGAAAGCGGTACGGTACCGGTTCCGCGCGACCAAACCAGGCTGCTCGCCGAGGATTTCGGGAACAATTCAGTCGTGTTCAGTCGAGTGCGCCTGGAACCGGCGGCTTGTCGGTCGGCCTTGGGGTTGGTAATTAGAAATTTCGTTATCACCGATTACGGAACCTTTGGCGGGGTGACAGCAGCACTTCCCGGCGTAAGGCACCCAATTAACAGCTCCGTGAAGAATCGAAACCGCTGCTTTAAACGGCGGCGACGGTGGCCACAGGTCACCTAAAAAGTCCGGCCTGGCCCGACTCCGACGGGTGCAGAATATGCAATCTGCTGCAGTACGTGCCGGGCATCGGAAATACGGTTCGCCGGACACCCCATTTCAAGACCCTTCCAGGGCCTCCCCATCACCGAATATGAATTATCGACCACTTTATGAGGGCTCAAATCCCGGTTCCCGGAGTGCATCGCGCGCCGTTACGAATCGAAACGGAATAAAATAAATATTAATTCCCCCTCGGCGGGACCGATTCGCGAGAATCGCGAAGGTGAAATATGAATAATGATGACGGGACGACGCCCGTGGCTAATGCGCGCGCCCGATGACGCGTCCCGCCGAGAAGCCCGGTTACGTCAGCCCGGACTCCGGACTCCGGACAACACAATGCCACGCCGCTGCCAAAACCGGCATTCCGGTGGCCAGAGTATTGGCCAGGGTGGATCACGATGTGCCCATCGAACCGGGGCTTAATTGCACTGCACCGCGTGGACACGTGGCTGACGTCGCCAGCTGATGCGTCCGGTGGTCAGGTGGCAACTATTCCGGTTTTCCGTGGCCCTGGCCCTGGACTGGTGAAAGTGTCGGAGCCGATATCTGGAGCGCCAACGATTGCAGCCGATTGCTCGGTTCCTTTTACGCTACGTAGGGGCCGGGTCTGGCCGGCAACCACCAATCATTTTCATCGCGTGGCTCCGGGACCGCGTGTGTAGGTTATGAATATTTATCGCCCGCGCCCGCTAGCAGAAGTGCTGGAATGGGCCACGGTCGGCAGGAGTATCGCAGGACCACAACCAGCGGACCATCATGCCACATACTTTTGCTGGCCACAAACCGACCATCGGGTCTGAAGAGTGGAGTGGACTGGAGGCTGTAATCGGTGAAAGTAACGAATGGCGAGCTCGCGGACCTCGAAAGTGAATTAGAACGTTCCGGTTGGTCCGGTTGGTAGTTCGCTGCAGCGTTTCTGGTTCATCGGGTCTTCCTTCCTGCCGCCGTTGGGCGTTGGGGAGTGCCCCCCAAAAACAATTCTCTGACCTGGACATTGCTGGAACAAGTGGTGTTTTGTACGCTGTGCATCATAATGCTCTCATGTCTTTTAATGAATTAAGTAGCGGCGGCTGATCTGATTCTATTACAGTGATAGACATTCGTATAGCCGCAGGTAGTTTTTTCCAGTTTTTTCAAAAGTGCAACTTGATTTAAATTGTTTGAATAGATTTTTTAGTTTGTTACAGCATTATTGATGATATACATGGAACCAAAGAATGAAAAAAGTTATATTTTTGGAAAAAAATAAAGAAAACACGAAATGTACGTGGACATTCGTGTAGCCGCACTTTAAGAAAAACATGTAACAAACCATCTTGCCTAAAGTTACGTGATATTTAATATTTGTTGTTTCAACCCCCTTTTCTTATCACTTCAAATATGCGGTTTGGCATAGATTCCGACAATTTTTTAATGGTTTCCTTGTCGATGTTATTCCAACGCTCTTGAATGGCTGCACGTAAGCTTGAAATGTTATCGAATTGCCGTCCATTTGCATAAACCTGCCCAGCTAATATACCCCATACGATCTCAATGGGATTGCAATCGGGACTGCACGCTGGCCATTCGAGGAGAAGGATATTTTTATCCCTTGAATTCTCGGGAAACATGAATCGACGCATTGTCTTGTTAGAATATTTGGTCTTCATTCCCGTCAATCTCGAGGTGAGGAATTAAAACGTCTTGTACTAGCTCCAGATACATGCCTGAATTCATTCGAGTAGAAATGCAGCAAATTGGAAGCTTTCCATGGTATGAAAATGATTTCTCAAAATTCTTCAAAATTTCGTTTGGATCTGAGTGTCGTTCTGTCTTGAATGATGCCAATAACCACTGTAACAGTTTGGACCATCAAGATTAAACTCTTTTTCATCAGAAAAAAATACATTTCGTCATTCCGGCCCCCATGCCATGTGCTTTCTAGCAAACTTTAGGTGGTTCTCTTTATGGATAGCATTTAACTGTAGCATTTGTTGGAAGTATTCAGAATGCGTTCAATGTGTCTTTCTGTTACAGGAACATCTAATTTAACCTTGATTTGTTTGCAAAATAACTTCTTCTGCGTTGCTTCCTGTCTGCGTTGCTTCCTGTCGCAAGGAAACTTTAGTGTGTTCCCTTCGTAGCTCATTTTATACCATATGAGGGTCCTTTTCCAACGAAATTTCGAATCACCTTCTCTGACCTTCCGATATTAGATGCAATCGAACGATTAGAACATCCATCATTGTTTAGTGATGCGATCAATCGTCGCTCTTCTTCTGTCAGCCGATTACCACGGAGCATTTTCTGTTAAAAATCACCTAAAAATCAAAACAAAGTCAAAAGCAATCCCTGTAATGCTTGAAATGTTCTTACTTAGTTGCACTATTTACTACAAATTCAAAACTTACGGCACGACACACAGGTTAGTAGAATTTTGAGTTTTTGATCCACTGCGGCTATACGAATGTCCAACTTTTGCAAGCACAAAACTGACGTTTTTTCATAGTTTATGGCACAGCGCTCACAAATACCCACATATTCCAACCATACTTCTTATACAAGCTAACCACAAATACATCAACACAAAAATAGAGTGACAACACGAATAAATATGTTTGCTCGGATTTGCGGACCGTTTTTTCTAAGATCTGTTGGTGCGGCTAAACGAATGTCTACCACTGTAGCAACAGCCACGACGACCTCGAGTGTGGCCAAGTCCGACGAATGATTAATGCACCGAACCTGTCGTCGCTTCAATAAAGTCAAATATGCACATGTGAATGTGGCGCATTAATCCCGCAGGTTAGGCAGTCTTTGATCAGAGGTCCTACTCACTCACAGGGGGTTGCTGGGCCTTAATCTAGCGTGGATCTCGATGGACGTGAAGTTAAGGACCGGACTCAATTACCCAAAAACACCAAACAAACTCCCCTCTCCCGTAGAGTGATTTCGTAAACATTGCGGAATCGCATGAATGTTGAATGGCGTAGCTTCCCGAGAAGGACGCCACACGCAGGTGACTTTGATCTTCCGGCCATTAATTACACACACACACACGTTGGTCACTTGGGTTCTGGACTGGACTTGTGGGTGGTGGATTGGTCCAAGGCGCTTGGTCCGTCCGTGGCGATTCCAAATAAATCGGACGCGTTTAATCTGTCACGAAGTTGGCGAACTTTAAAGACCTCATCACGGGCGGGCCATCCCGACAACTCGCCTTTCGGAACTCGTGGTGGGCGAAAGCGCCCTCTGGCGGTGGTTTTGTTGGGGGTTCACGGCCCGTTCCCCCTTTCGCGGGATCGTGATCCAGCTTTCACTCCAGCTGATGGCGGTCCCGAGTCTTCGAGTATCCCTTTGGACCAGGAGCGCCGGTTAAAAGCGGAGCGCGGTACACACGGTGCGGTGTTATATCATTAGGCACTATCACTCATCCAGAACCGCGGTGTTCCGGGGGAAGGGACCGCTACCCGCCGAGCCATCGAAAACCATTATCGCCGAACGGTACCACGCGGCGGCGACGGCGGCGGACGATGCTAAACCACTTTTAATTCTCTCACTCTTGAGGGCGACTTAAAGAGAGGGCGGCCGCGCAAAGCGCAAGTGCCGTTAGGGAATTTTGCGCACTAAACATGCCACTTCATCTTGACGAACGGCTTCGCTGGGCGGCCGCCCCTCCCAACTTCCTGCTCTCAACCCGAAGAGACTATCGGCCGGCCTGGGCGGCCAGGAACTTGTACCGCTGGCGGGCGGCACTTCAGTCATCGAGCCCCCTCATCCCCAGCAGCCAGCCAATAGAGTCCAATTTCCCCTCTCGCCCCCCTCCGGCACCGGCATCTCCACAATCTCCCAACAATCGCCGGTGCTCCGAAGTCGATCGATTTGGAGCTCCGCACACATTTCGCATACCGCGCCACCGCCATAGGCCACGGTTTCGCGTTGGTCGTGTCGTGTTTTGGTTTGACGAAAGCGGGCCCCCTGCCCCGCGGTCCCTGGGTGCCGTTTGGGTGGTGTTTGTTGTTCGACGGGCGCACCGGGACGGAACCGTGCCGCGTCCTCGCCGAATTCGGCCCGGTCGACCGGTTCGAAACAGTTATCCATCATCGGGTCGGGCACCGTCGGGCGGTGGCCGTATTCTAAACGGTTCCGCGGCACCGTTTGCCAACAACAACACGCGGTCCCGGAGAAGAATGGCGCGCAGTAGAACACCCCGCCGCCCGTCCGCCCTGGATTGGAAGGCAAGCGCAACCTCCACGCTGGCGCTGGCGACTGGCTGCTGTGGGAGGCGAAAAATGCGATCAGGATAAGCGGTGAGCTCGGCCAAGAACCGGGGCGGGTGGCTTCGCACAATCGTTTCGACGTTCCAAGCCAATTGCAACACCACACTCTGGAAGTGGCTGTAATGCCGCAGCTCAGCGCATCATCGAGTGCCGGGAGATTCGTTCGCGGTTTGCATCGTTTTCGGTTCCTCCTTCCGGTCCGGAATGCATCCGGCGCCAGCAAGAACGAAACCACGTCACGTGTCGAGAATTCCGTATCCGCATTGCCAGAAGGGGCTGGCCAGAAGAAAACTTGGCGTTATCGTCGTAGAAACCGTAACATCGCGTTGGAAGCTGAGGTAGTCTCCCCTTTAAACTAGAAGGTCCTCGAAGGAACGCCTCACCACAACCACAATCTTATCAAACTAAACGCGAGCGGTCAACAAGAACAATTTAATTTGTGTGAATTTACTTCGTTTAGATTAGGTTGGGGAAAAAGAAATCCATTGTTTTCGCGGTCGATGGCTGTAGTGATCGACATCTCGTAAAGGATCGATCAAACCATTTCATGTTTATGGTCGTCGCCAAGCTAAAGATCGGCCATAAAACAGTTTTGAACCAAAGCTGGATCTACTAGTGTGTTCAATAAGTTCTTTGCTTCGACAACATTTCTTTTAATTTTTTTTTTGTTATATTGGTACACTCTTCAAATGAACGTATGTGAAGGTTTCAATCGGTCGCTTAATATTTTTTTTACAAGCCATTTAGTATCGCCATGTCACAGTATTTTTTACAATGGAAAAAATCAAGCATCGTGGAGTGATTGAATTATTATTTTTGGAAGGTTTAATTAGGGGGTTAGGACTTAATTAGGGTGTTAAAAGGGAGTTTCTGAGTTTAAACGTGGTCGTAGTAGCCTTTAAGACGATCCGTGTCAAAAACGTCAAAAACAGACACAACAACTGAAATCGTAGAAAATATACAGGATATCGTATTGGAAAATCGTCCAATCACTTAAAGAGATTTAGTACAACACCTAGCCAACTCATTGAGCAGTATAACCAATAGTTGGACTGAAGTTTTGGGTTCCTTAAAGCTGTTTGCCTGAAATGGTTGCCGCATTCGCTAAAAACGCATTCAAATGCATCTTTCTTGAGAACATTTAAAGCGTTTTCGATAGGATAAAGTGGATTTTATGCATCTAATCATCACTATGGATGAGGATTGGGCCTATCACTTGGGGTCCTGAATCAAAACAAGAGGCTAAAGAGTGGTTTGAACCTTTTTCTTCGGTTCCGAAACGAGTTCGTGCAGCAATTGCCAAAAAAGATGTTAGCATCAGTTTTGTGGGATGTGAATGGAATTTTGCAAGCGGATTACTTGCAAATTGATAAAACAATAAATTTTTATTATTGTTGTAACCTTTGAGATCAACTGAGAGAGAAAATTCGTGAAAAAAGAGTCGGTTTGAAGAAGAAAAACATCCTGTTTCATCAGGGCAATGCACCCTGTCACAAGAGCATTTCAAAAATAGCAAAAATCCATGAATCGAAGTTAGAATTGTTGGACTATCCACCATATTCACAAGATTTGGCCCCTAGCGACTTCCATCTGTTTTCAGATCTAAACAAAATCATGCGCGGAAAGCGTTTTTCATAAAATCGACGTCATAACAGCTGCGGAGGTGTATTGTGAAGGCGTTCCAGTTTTTCACTACAGAGATGGACTTTATAAATTGGAGTCTCCTTGAAACAATTGTATTGATGTTCAGGAAGTCCAGACTGAATAATAAAGTGTATTTCGAACCACAAAAATGTGTTCTTCTTATCGAGGCAAAGAATTTTTTGAACAGCCTAGTATAAAGATGTTCGATGTTTCTAATGAACTTGACGGAATGTGTATTTGGTGGGACTTGAAAGGCATCGTTTATCATGAGTTGCTTCCGTATGGCCAAACACTATATTCGGATCCCTACCCCTATTGATTGACCAAAAACATCTAAAATTGGCCAACAGAAGGGATCTTGTGCTCCATCAGGTCAACGCAAGGCCACAAACGTCCGTCAGAAACGATACAAAGCACGTAACCGAAATACGCATAATATGATCATAGAAAATCATTTTTGTTTTAATGGCTGTTATGCCATAGATCGAAGAAGTAGGTTACATCTATAATAAATAAATCAATAAATGATGAAAAATAAAACGGTTCTAGGTTCTGGATGTTTCCCTTCAGTTCGCGTGATTCCTTTCCATAGATCGAATTGAATTTTGACTAAAGCTAACAATGAGCTAACTCATATTGAATAAAAGTACATTTACGACTTGGCTCCCTGCGCACGTACGTGGGGCCGAAGTTTCCTTCGCGTGCATAAACCTTACCCAACTCAAAGCATAGCCCTCGGTACCCCCGGGGTCGACTCTCTAACAAAAAGGATGGAAAGGCTTCTGTCTGCCGGGTGCGTTACAGTTAGCTCACCTCTGCGCGCACTCGAGCCCCAGCCAGCTAATGGGGGAGGGCCACAGGAACATAACAACAAAATAGCGACACGTTAATTGCGGGCCATCGTGCGGGACCTCTGCCGGCCGGCCGAACGCAAACTAATACCCTTCACAACCCGCACTGAAGGCCCAGAAGAAGAAGGCCCCACAGAACCTCCTACACCGCCCGACCACGGGGCGGGATGTGGGGGGCCAAGGATTATTAACGCTACGTCGTGCACGCCACGCCGCGGAGGGGTATTTAAAATTCTAAACATAGTTATAGTTGTTGAAATTGCCTCCACGGCACGGCCCAAGTGTGGTGTACGTGATCGGATTTCTAGAGTACGGCCGTCTGCCGTTCGATTGACAGACTGCCGGAACGGTGCTGTGTGCTCCTCGTTTCGCGATTTCTACCTCCCCATTGAACTCACGCAGCGCGTGGGGTGTGTCGCGGAATGTGGCTCGCCGTGCGGATCGGGCACCAACGGGGGGAACGGGCCAACTAATTTCAATTCTTCACCGACAGATTATTCAAATTTGCCCCACAACCCCCCCCAAAGGTGGCCAGTACCGAGTACCAGGGGAAACACGTCACGAAACTCGAATATGGAATAGGTACCCAGAGTTCAACCATTTCTTAGCCGCAGGGCCAAAGTCAAGGTGCTGTCGTCGTCGTCGTCGGCGCTCTTGTGGCGGTCCGTAATCGGTCTCGTAACTGCGGTCACGGACGTCGGGAAGATAACAATGCACTGTGCAAGGCAATGAGGGTAATTCACGGTAAGAAAACAACAAGGTTCTGTTGATGGAGCTGTTCGTTCGTTGAAAGTTCCCGACCCGGGGGGGGAGAAATAATGCGTGAGCCCAAGCTGGGCGGACACTTCTGATAGGCACTAACTAGCTGCGTCTCGAAAGCCTGGTTCCCAGTTCTCTAAAGAGAATATTAAAAAATTAAAATTTTACAGTTAACAACCACCAATCAAATCGTAAAAAGTTTGACATCGTCCCCAACAAACATCGTCGTTAAAAAGTGTCGCGCAGACCCCTCAATAGGCCCAGTCAATGACCAGCCAGCCATGTCTGAGGCCCGGACGACATTCCCTCTGACGGACTGGTTTTCTGGTGTGCCCTACCAAGCGCTCTATGCGGGATATCGGGTGGTATCGGTTGTCCCATCATAATGGGTAGCCACCGGTAATGGGGAACCTCGTCACGTCGCGCCGCCGGTGGCGCATTTCGCGGTTCTCGGCCTTCCCGAACTCGGTTCCGTTCCACATCACATGGGGTCCACCACTTGGGGCCGCCTGCCTGCGAGAGACCATGATCCGATCCGAGCGTCCGTCGTCGGTCAGGAGAAAAATTCTCCAACACTGCCTGCGTCTTAACGAGCGCTGACCACCTACGGGCGAACGGTATGTCGGAAATTAAGAATTATGCAACCCAGCCACAGGCTACGATTAAGAGTGCAGCAGCCGAAGCAATCGGATCCAGCATTTGGAGCTTCTCGAAGCGCTTCCATGCTTACGCCCGGCGCAGGTGATAGCGATCGAATGGACCATGCATGGAACCCGTCAGCAGCTTTTTTATCAGCACTCCCGATAGTCGTCGAAATGCAGAGTATAAGATAACGAAGCGACGGCGACAATTTACATACGAATGGCTCCTAATGAATTACGGGGTGTACCATCAAAGGTTAAAAAGGAACCAAAACGTCCCGATACCCCGAAAGCACCGCTAATCGGAAGTGTTCGAACCGAAGCCCGATCGGCACGGCACGGAGAGAAAGGGCCCCGGGACTTTTGATTGCCCGCCCTGTCGGAGCTTTCCCGGCTTTTCGGTCGGCTCCTTCACATTAGGCCGAGGCCGAGATACATTTTACAAATTTTATCACGCCATTATTGCGGTGCCTTGCCATCGGGGGAAAAAAAAACCGATTGCCCAATTCATTAATGTGCAGCCCTCTCGGTCGCTCTGTGATGCTAATTTGAGGACCCCAAAAGGAACACAGTTTTAAGCATCTTTAAGTCAAACGACCAGACTGGGTCCACTTGGTTACTGTGAATAGATACACTGCTTTTCATAATGATAGCCTCACTCGTTTTTTCAGACTGAGGTTAAGATAAAACGCTGAACCTATTTTTTGTAGATGAGGAATCAATTAGTTTTGCAAAAGAAACAATATCCATTGTTTGGTTTTGCGAAAAAAAAATTATTTTGACTTGGGGAGCCAAAAAACGATAAAACGGCTGTTAGGAAATTCTTTCCTAACCCAAAAAACGAGGCGGACTATCTTA